>NW_020884911.1:2974478-2981978 GCF_003945725.1 Corapipo altera
AGGGGGGAAAAAGCGTGAGGGGGGAAAAAGCGTGAGGGGGGAAAAAGTGTGAGGGGGGAAAAAGCGTGAGGGGGAAAGGTTTGAGCGGGAAAAATGTGAGCGGGAGAAGCATGGGAGTTAGAGGGGAAAAGCATGAGGGAAAAATGTGTGAGGGGGAAAAAGTGTGAGAGGAAAAAGCATGAGGGGGAAAAAGGGCGAGGGGGAAAAGCACAAGGGGCAAAAAGCATGAGAGGGAAAGCATAAGGAGGAAAAAGCATGAGGGGGAAAAAGCGTGAGGGGGATGTAACATGAGGGGGAAAAGTCTGAGCAAGAAAAGCGTGAGCAGGAGAAGGGTGAGCGGGAAAAGCGTGGGGGTGAGAGGGGAAAAGCATGAGGGGGAAACGTGTGAAGGGAAACTACAAAGGGGAAAAGCCTGAGCGCCTCTGTGAGATGGGGCTCACAGAGGCACTCACGGTGTTCCCCCGTACACAAGACAAGACCATTGGGCTGTCTGAGACTCCCTCACTTCTGAAAGGATCAGCACCTTCAGGATCCGGATGCTACCTCCTGGTATACCAAGTCCAGGAGTTGGGAAAGGAAAATTCAATTGCCATACCTCTTGGGCTAGGACTCAGCACCCTTCCCAAAGAAACCTGATGCTGGTTTCCTTGAGCTAATCAGATCATCACCACCATCGCCACCGCCACCACCACCATCCCCCCAAGAAATTTAAATGGGGAAATAACAAACAGGACGTGATGAAAACAAACCACTTGAAAAATAACTTTCCAGGTGCACGTTCTCTCTAAGATTCATAAAACTTTCTGAACATGCAAATATTTGTACAAATAACTGAAGATTATCTCAAATAGCAGAGCTGCTAAAATAGCCTTGCAAAGAAGCAAAGAGCAAAGCCCTACTCATTCATGAATATATTTATGCATTTGTTTATTACTATGCAGCCAGCTTTAAACCCTTCCCAGCAGGGGAGAGACTCTATACCTTATGCCTATGGGCCTAGTAATGCTTCCAGTGGGGATGGAAAAACTTCAAAAAAAGTTTGGCATTCAGATCTAGTTTCTCTGCTTATCTGCTGCTAATCCAAACTCTCCCAACATATCAAAAATGTTGAACCGGGCAGGAAACCACATGAGAACAGGTTTTCCTACAGGATTTCTGGCATTTCTACATTAGATTCCAGATGGAAACACCCATGAGAACAGCTTCTATCCTGGTATTTTTGGCACATTCAGTTCCAATTCTATCCGGAAACCTGAATTGGGAAGGGAAAGAAAAAAAAAAAAAAAAGAAAAAACCCACACACAAACCAAAAAGCATCAACCATTTGTCTCAGTATTTCAGAACCTGAAGAAAAGTTTATCATTTGAGGTGGGGCTTAATATTAGGAAGGAGGAGACAATGTGCTTGGTTTTATCTTCAGTGGTTTGTCTGTCTTTACTCCCAGTTTCACGCATCTCCAAAAAGAAATACCCAAGTGCTCACCTAGCAAAACTAGAAATGGCCATGCTCCTGAAAATAAACATGGATGCAACCCCAAAAAAATTTGGACTTCACCTTTCTATGTACAAATGTCAGACACCAAAAAATAAAGGCATTCATTGAATCTTGTGAAATACAGGGTTTCAAAGGGGTTATCCCTTTGATACAAGTGAAGTCGGGCTTTTTGCCAGTCAGAGTGGATTTCTCTAAAAGGTGAATGAATTCACCACTTCTGCAGTCCATTTTTTTGCTCATTCACCCAGTTTTGCCACTCCCTCTAGATTGGCAGCTGCTTCCAAAGACAATAACTTCAGCAATAACGACTTTGAGCAGAACCTTTCCAAAGTTATATTCATCCCTGTTCAGTGATTTCTGTTATCAAGGGGTTATTTAATACCAGCCTTTTTCTTGTTTCTTTACTGTCATTGAAAGCGTCTGCATTTTGTTCTTGATACTGTCCGACGCTTTCTCTCTGACCTCCCAGCCCTGCCTCTTGCTTTATGATTTTCTGCTACCCACACTGGGAGAAAACAGAAAGAACGGTCAAGACTGTGACATCAGTGAGTTCATTAGCAGTTCACCTCAAACCCTAACCCTTCTGGGCTATTAAAATGAACACTACGTAAATCTATAGCAAATGAACTGAAAAAAACCCCAAAACACTCAGAAATAAAAAAATCTCTGCTGCTTTGCCTCAAATAGCCCATTTCAAGCTGTGTCTACAAGTCTTAAAAACCCCAAATGATGCAAAATCTCTTTTCCAAAAGCCCCCCAAGGACACGTGTTCATTTACTGCTGAATTCTGCCACCTTTGTACCTTATTCCATGAGTAATGGCATTGAAGAAGGTGTGACTCTTCAGCAAGGAATAAGGACACAGCACCAGGCTCTCCCTTCTCACTTCCCAGCCACTGACTGCTGTGCACTGGGAATGATACCTTTGACCCCCCCCCTTGAAGTGAGAAGGATTTGCTTGTGTTTATATTTTTAAACTTTATTTTTTCCCCTGAAGAAAGGCTGCCGCATCTACTCACATGTACATCAGTTCCCTCTACTGGCAGCATTAATTAAGCTATGCCTTTAATTCACCAGGTAGATCGTGGGTTTGGAGAGGAAGATGTGCTCTGCTAGGTGGGAATGCGTGGGGCCGTTCCCTGCAGGGTGTTAATGCTCTCTCATTTTATAGCAGAAACATGAACACAGTGGTTCTTTCTAGCATACTAGTTCTCCTCCCTAGGTTTTTAAAACTCGCTTTCCATGCTATGGTCCAGGGCAGACACTTAACATTATCTTAACATATTTTTGTCCTTAACTGTGGCAACTAACTGGGAAACCGAAGGGCAATGACTCCTGAAGCAGCTCAGGCAAACATACTACATCAACCCTTGAGCTCAGTGTGGTGGTTGTGGTGAGCACACAGCCTCTCCTCGATCAGGACAGCCCCTCCTAAGGGACCAGAAGGTCCATCAGGCTCCTTTTACTCCCTCATGTAGCCAGAGGCTACTCTAAAGCAATGCTGGTTCAAAAACATGTTTAAAATCACTTGGCCATTCTTCTACCTTTCAAATTCTTTTTTTTTTTTTTTTTCCTTCTAGTTAAAGTAGATTGATTTTGTCCTGCCACAGGTAATGTTTTCCTCCTGTGGTATCAGGCTAGAGGAAGAAGTCATTCACTCTGTTTGGGTGCTTGAGGAAAACACAGAACGAAAGAGAGACACTTGTCATTTAAAAATCAAAACAAAAACCCGACAGGAACATCTGCCCTACAGAGAACAAGAGACAAGATTTCCCCTTTGGACTCAAGCTGTCAGCATTTAGCAAAACCAGCAAAAGTCTTTCAATTTTCTAAGCAAATGAGGTGGGTAGCACTATTTCATAGCTCTCCACAGTTGTTCCAGAAGTTTCCATAGCTATGTTTGAGTTTTAAGACTGTTGCTTAAAATCTCTATTTAGGACCAAACCAAATAAACCTGCATGGGTATAGCAACCAGTAATGCCATTTCTGGAAATGGAGCTTTTCCAGTGTAAGTAGAAGTGAAAGTGGAAAGACCACTTAGAAATTGGTAGGAAAAATAACAACAGCCTCTGTACACCTGCATTTGCATATGCAAATGTAAAGGTATAAAGTTAAAGACCTACTTCAGCACCTCAGTTTAAATATGCTTCTCACTACTACCTGGCATGGCTAAGATGCTCTCAATGCACACAATTTATTGCAGTTTTTAAAATGTGTCCTTATCGGGGATTTTCTTTTTTTTTTTTTTAATCTAGGTTGCATTTATAAAAGACATTGTACAAAAAATGTTGTATTCTGATTAAATGCATTACATGCATATGCAGTCATATTTAGAGGAGAAAAAAGCATTCTTGCTTATGCTGCTGCACGAGTTCCTGGTTGGGGAATAAAATTGTTTATTTCTGATTCTTCCAGGAGCTTTTGCAGACTGATCAAGTGTCAAGACATGGTAGTTGACTCAAAGGTAACATAGATATTGCCTCATAATATCTTTAGGACCTGAATCAAATCTTGAGATACTTTGAAACTAGGGGAGGATAATGAAAATGCATTTCTTTCTTTGTATTATCCGTCATAATGGGAAGCTTTACATTTCCTTTCTAGCAACTATGATGTACCTTGTACTATCAAAGCATTTTTAGGGACCATTTACCTGAATACAATTTGTGTGGAAGGTGTCTGAGAGCCAACCTGGATTTATGCTTCCTGGTCCTTGTAATAATAGATTTCTTTTTTTTTTTCTTCCCCCATCAAAATAAATGTCAGAAAGTTCTTTGATTGTTCAGTAAGGGAGAAAAACACCCTTTTTCAAATGAAAGAAATGGTTACGGGCAAGGTTTTGGTGTTGCTGGAAGCTCTGTCAAGCCCTCCAGCTCCAGGAGCAACGCACACAAGGACACGCATTTCCACGGGGTTTGTCCCAGCATCTCTCCCTGCAACAAGGAGGGATTCAATTGCTACCTGGTTCAGGTTGCCCACTGAAGTGGGAAAAATCCTTGAAGTGACAGCAGTCTTAGCAAAACACATTGGGACCCTGCCACAAAAGCAGGTTTATGGGAGGAACATTCTTGCCTTTGAAAATATTTGGCTGCAGCAATTCATCTAAGTCCTTCTTTCTTTCAGTGTTTCTTGGGCTCTGAAAATCCTAATGCAGGCCAGCTCTTCAGAAGTGCTGTGTTTTTTGTACACACACCCAGGTCCATCTGGATTCCCATTCAGGCCAGGTATGTGGCATAAAAAAAACCCAAATTCAGCCTAAGTGGGGCATTATTAGATTAGCTCCTGTATTCGTGCACACAGGTACACACACGTATACGATTCTGAAAAATTCTTCTAAGAAAAAAACAAATACTTTAAGATAACAGACTTCCCAAACTATGATATCAGTTCCTCCTTCCTGCCTTCTTTTCACGGCGAGTGACCAAGGTGATGCCTAACACGTGTCTACCCGAGGCAATATCTTTTTGATATCATGCAGTGGAAATGGCAGAATCTGGCTCTTTAGTGACCATGACATCCAAAAATTGGATGCAGGACTTCACCTCTCTTTCACAGGTTAAATGAATATTCTGCGAGTATCGATTGTTCAGTTCTTCCAGTGGAAGATGAATGTGATCGGCATCGATAATCAGAAAAAATATCATCTACATACCTCTCATATGCAGATGGTGGCTGTTCAATACCAGTCGGCAGTGCAGCTTCCTGGTGTGACAGGAAAATATCTGCAGCAATTGAGGATTAACAGGGGCCATTGCTACATCAGTGTTTTGTTTGTAATAGCTCCCATTCTATCAGAAATAACTGGTTGCACATTTCTGTGTCTGACATTAAAATTCACCATTGAAATCTCGCTTGGTAATAATAAAGCCCCTGCAAGAGTCTCTACAAACACACTAGACTCCAAATTAAAGAGCAAGTGTATTGTTAGGGTTTGCATGGATCTTTTTTGAATTAGTGCTAGGTGAACAATAAATAAAATTCCAGGAGAAGTTCCCCAAGCTGATAAGCATTCAAGGTATTATCTTTGCTCTGTACTGTATGCGCTTCTGGGTGAAAAAATTCTAATTGCACTTCCATTCAAAAATCAACCGTGGGAATAAGGAATCATGCTCATTTTATGCACAGCAGCCCGAAGGCCTTATCCTTAAAACAAATTACAGCGCCTCCTATGCAACTCACACTCTGAAGCTAATTCTAACCCTAAAGCAAAACTCCAAAATTAAACTTTAATCTGTGATCTAAACAATTTTGTGTTTGTGATCAATCTTGGTGGAGTGGATTTTAATATATATGAGTGTGTGCACGTGGGCGTGTGTGTGTATATAAAAATATAAAACACTCAGATAATTGTTATCACAGACCAAGACCGAACATTAAACGCTCTGCTCAGTAAGACTGAGATAAAATACATACAGTGAAGAGCAGGAATAAAGCCGTTGAGCACACACTCCTATATGTAACAGAGTCCTGGACTTGCAACCAGCGAAAGCTTAAATTCCACCACATGTATCATATTTACTACGTTCTGCCAAAGAAACAGGCAGGCTGCCATGCCATTAAAGCAATTACTCTTACCCTCTCAGATATGTAGAAATTAGATTCTGCTCCCTGAAGTCATACGCTGGGGGAAGTGGAGAGCAAGCAAGGGGGAGTACGTGGAGGAGAGGCAGAAAGGAATTGATTCCCCCCAGAGAGGAGGAAAAGCTTTGGGCCAGCAAGAGTTAAAGGAGTTCGAAGTGTATGGTCTGTCTCTCCCCAACTTGGTGCAGTGACTCTGCATCCTGCAGGAACCTGTTCAGATGCTCTGATAAGTCAGACAGAATTCATGGGAGATTACCACACAGTTCCTGCCAAGCTGTGCTGCAGCGCGGGTAATAGATATGCTCCAGTACTAAATCCTAAAAGGCCCTGCTACATCTGTCAAGCATGCCCTGGAAAAGCACCCTCAGTTCAGATGTTATCACTGCTCTGCCTGCATCAGAAGATTTAGTGTCCACCCTGGAGGTTGCTTTTGCCGCACAGTTTTCAGGGGCAAAACAACAAGGAAGAAAGATGAGAGAAAAAAGGCAAATTATTCTTGCTTAAAGCAAAAGGAATAAAGTGATGTGCTTGCAGACTAGTTCAGCTTCTCACCCTGCATCCAGAAGGTCCCAAATCCCACATTAAGATGGTACTGATGTTCTAAGCTGATTAGCTCGGACGTGTTCAGCTCCCTGGACTGTGACACCATGAAGATGATCTTCTGTGGAGCGACTCTTTCCCAAGGAAAGCTGAACAACAAACCCAGCGGGGGGCCACCGGCAGTGGATAGAAGATGCCTGCCTTTGATAATTAACTTTAAAACCGGTTCTAGAAAAGCTGCTCTGGCATAAAATGAACTTTGCAGAGCACTGTTTATGAAACAATCGTTGCTCCTCCCATTAACCATGCAAGCAGGGATTTGGTCAAAAACGGTTCCAATGTTATTTATCATTTTACACCAAACGAAAAATAGATATAAAAGATAAATATATACTTATATAATATTCATAAATGAACACACACTGACACCCCAAAAAACAACAGCCTTGGGAACAACTCCTTTCTTAATACACTCTGAAATAGAGCCATGCATTTTAACCATCTGTCTCCTTGTTCAAATCTGCAGGAAATATCAAAGTACAGCAGCGGCTCCTTTTTCACTAGGTGCACTCTCAGAGTTCAAGGGAGAAAGACTACAATTTCCTGACCCAGCATATTGCATTTTAAACTTCTGTTTCCTGAAGCCGATTTTAAGGACAGATAAGTTCCAGCTATTGGGATGTCAACAAGAAGAGCCCCAGGCTGTTGTGTTTATAGCTCCATACAGTGATAGAGGCTGAAGTGAGATGGGGTGAATGGGTTGGCACAGGGAAAGCCCATGCTGGACATAGACAAGTGATGTATGTGCTTGGTTGGGCCATGGGGACCATGGCAGAAACGTGGAGTTAACCTCAGCGTGCTGTAAGACAACTACTCCTCCTGGCTT
>NW_020884911.1:2986978-3021978 GCF_003945725.1 Corapipo altera
CTGGCACTAAGAAACCAACCCAGTGCATTTACTGACAGCAGTCACACCCCTTCCATGCCTCCATTTTGATATGCTAAATCTCCTTTTGACTCCTCTCAATAAACAAGGTTTCCTGGTCTGTTCCACCTCACCAGTGCTTCCTGGCACTGCTCCAGTTTAAATTAACTCACTGACACTCCATGGGATGGCATTCAGTTTCCCCCCTCTGTTGGAATATCTCACCTGATGCATCTTAGGGACGTTTCTCCTGTGTCTTTGGTGCCCTAGAGCCATCCTTTCATCGGTGTCTACTGCTACCAATGAGGTCACATTGTAACAAAAGTTATCCTTACTTCCTACGTGTGTGTCCTGATGCTTCTTCTTATTAAATTTCATTCCATGACTTCCATTCCAACCCCCAAGGCCACACACTTCCTTTCCCATATATTCAGGTTCTCCTTGTTCACTGGCAATGTCTCCAAACTTTGTCAACTCCAACATTTCATTAGCACATTCCTAATTTATGCTCCAAGGTCATTAATGAAAATGTTAAATAAGATGAGTCAGACTGATCCTTGACGAGCTCCGCTAATGAGCCCTTCTCCTGCCCTATGCTTCCCCTTTCACAATCTGTTGCTGTCTCCCCTTTTAGCCATTCCTCACCACTCTCACACGAAGCGCCATCTCTTCCCGCTTAACTAGATGTTTCCCATGTGGCACTTTATCAAGTGCTTCACTGATGTCCAGACAGATTAGATCTCCTGCATTTCCTTTGTCCCAGGAATCTGTTATTTTACCAGAGAGAGATGTCAGCTTACTATGGCGTGATCCACCATTTATAAATCCAGCTAGGATTGATCCCACTCGCCATAAACTTCCCCTATCTTTGTTTTTCTCAAGAACACAACCCAAAGCCTTATAATAATATCGAAGTTGCATCAAGAAGCCTTTAGGTCCCTGGATTGCTCTTCCAGGCCCAAACCATACATACATACATATATATTTGCTCTTCAGTTCCGTGCTTTATCACCTGTTTGATACACCTATTAAAATATTTGCTGTCATTCCCTATTTCTCGCACATCCCAAAGACTGGGGGAACCTCGGTTCGCACAGAAGCGTGTGCCTTTTCAAATTACTCCACAAGTGCTTTGATTCAACACATTTGAACCTATAAATTACTCATTCACTGCGGCTATTCTTTTCAAGGATTTGATATCTTGAGATTTATTCTTCCAGCACGGCAATGAGTAAACCTACCACAAACCACGTGGGTTTTGTTCCCCGAATCATTACTGTGCTCTCAGATTGTGCGCCCTGGCATTAGCGAGCTCCACGTGAAACTGCTTTGTCTGCTCTGTTACAAAGGAGTTTAAGACACTGATTCACAAACTCGTGTTTGGAAGCCTGGAAATTACTTCCCGGGAAAATCCAAGTGGGCAGGGATGGGGGTAGAAGCCCTCTTGCAAAAGGCAATGGAAAAGGTAACATGCCAATCATGGAATCACAGAATGGTATGGGTTGGGAGGGATCATTAGATCCCTTAAAGATCATTTAGTTCCAATCTCCTGCCATGGGCAGGGACATTTTCCACTAGACTGGGTTGCTCCAAGCCCCGTCCAAGTTGGTCTTAAACAATTCCAAGGATGGAGCATCCACAGCCTCTCTGGGAAACCTGTGCCAGTGCCTCACCCCACTCACAAGGAAGAATTTCTTCCTGACAACTAATCTAAACCTACTCTCCTCCAGTTTAAGGTCATTCCCCCCTGTCCTGTCACTCCAGGCCCTTCCAAGAAAGCCTCTCCCTATCTGTCTTGCAAGCTCCCTTCAGGTACTGAAGGCCACAATTAGGTCACCCCAAAGCATTCTCTTCTCCAGGCTGAACAATCCCAATTCCCTCAACCTTTCCTCATAGGACAGGTGCTCCCTCCCTCTGATCATCCTTGTGGTCCTCTATTAAGACCAGAACTTACTGAAATTATTACTTCTACTGTGCTCTATTTTGTCCAGCTCTTGGTTTCTGAACATAAAAGTGGTATTTCATTATTATTTTTTTGCTTAATTCAAAAACAAAAGAAAAAAAATTAACCCTTTTCTCCTTCATCCCAGGGAAGCCATTCTGGTTTTGCCTTACTCCAGGCAGGCAGGGTTGGGATTACCCCAATTTGCTCTAATCTAGTTTCACCTACAGTCTCAGTTTCATACAGATCAGTCATAGTTGTACCATCACTGCATCCCTGAGACTCCTGCCACACTGTGTACGTTGGATGTCACCTGTGTCACACCAGAGACTGTGCCACTGTGATAGAAGTCACAGCTCAGACCACAGCACATACCAGCAACCACTTGCAAAAACATGCGTAAGGACAACTTAAAATACAATCATTTGGGAATTCTCAGAGAAGTTTCCTTCCTGTATATTAACTCATTCATTTGATGCTATTAAATATACTCCTAAAAAAGTCAACATAAACCGGAAGGGTAAAAGCCATTAGAGAAAACAGCTTTCATATTCTCTCCCTGCTACTTGCACTGCCTTACAAAGCAAAGTGCTTGTATTGTACATGGCAGCTTGTGTAAGGACAGGGACAATAGCTTCCCATGCACATTTTATCAGGATTAGAACTGCTGCACCATATATAGAAATGTGTGATAAGTGCATTAGCAAAATTATAACTGTATTTTAATCACAGCATAACAACCTCAAAGAAAGTCCCTCTACAAGGCAGGCAAACCCAATAATGCTCAAGTCTGAATCTGAATTTTGAGCCCTTCGTGAGTGTTTGAGTGGGTTCAAAATTAAGTAAAATGAGTTTATCTATCCCTATTTCTCTAATAATACTTAGCACTTAGCACTTTTCATCTTCAAAGCACTTTACAAACATTAACTAATTAACTATTAATTGGTAAATTTGAAAAGGTTGATAGGTGAGGTGAGTTTCGGATAAGACCCAGCAATACGGATGTTTAGTTTATCTGTGAATTACTTAATCATTAGTGAATCATAGAAATTAGAAATGAAAAAGACCTATAGGGTCACCCTGTCCAGCCTGCTGCCATTACAGGATTTTCCCTTACAATATATTCTCAAGTGCTTTGTCTAGTTTAATTAGAAATTATCCAAGCAATGGGGCTTCCACCATTTCCCTTGAGATATTCCTCCTTATTCTCATATATCTTTCTGTTAGGAGGTTGTAATACTAAACATAAGTTTTTCCTTGCCATTTCATCCCATCATTTCTGCGTGTGCCCTCTCGGACCATTTCAAACAATTCCTACACAGCTCTATCATGTGCATATTTTTTCCCCCTTTGCTCCTCCCTGGGTTGATCCGGCCCAGAGTCACCTGATACTGGAGAGTATCTGTTCCTGAAGAGTGGAAAACTGGCTTTGGTTGCCCCCAAGGACAATTCCAGCCTAAACCACATTCTTGATATGACTCAGGTATAACCTAAAGCACCTAAACTCACTTCTCTTAGCAAGGTGGACTCCCAAGTACTTTGAGCTCAGGCATCAGCCTCACATCACCCTCAGTCTAGTACCGAGCCTAAGCCCCTGCTTCTTTCTGTTCAGAGAAACGAACTTCACTTGTTTCAACCAAGAGGTCCCAGAAGATAACCTTAAAGGAGCTTGTTTCCAGGACAAACTGAGGTAAATTACTGTGAATTAAAGCAGAGCTAAGGACTTAAGATCTAACACTGTGGTGTAAAAGAATATTATTATTCACGAGGTACCAAAAGGTCTCAACCAAACTGATATACTGAAAAAAAATCACCATGCCTCATCATTCTTTCACATCCTTGTCAACACCCAGACGTTGACGCTCGTGGGTTCTTCGGCTACCTCTGACACTAAAAAATGTTCTCATTTCTCTCTGGACATCCCATTTTCCTGTCTGTCTCCTCCTAAAGGCCATTTGCATACTTTTCCAAATCACGGACCAATACTGTTTTGGTTTATGGTTGCCTTACATCTTATACACTCATTTTGCTAGTACCCAGCTGGATCTGGGTACTCATCCAATCCCAAGTGACCCGGGGTTTCCCAGTGCTTCCTACATTGCATCATCCATTTTCCATCCTGGGAAATCACAGGAAGACGTGAGATGTGACTACAGCAATTGGTCTGTTTAGAACTGTTGTTCAATTGGATTCCTGAAATAGCATCACAGGACTTTACCAAACACAAAAAAAGCCTGCTAGCTTGCCCAGATGATCCATACCATATAAGATAGGGATGATTTGAATTTAGGACCATTTTTTTTTTCCCCTAATTCTGAATGTGAAACCTTTACAGTGCAAACCTAAACAAACTCCAGCTCTATAATGAACAAAGACAAACATCTGTCACTCCCGTGATTTCCCTCCAGCCTATGATAACAGATCACTTCTGGCCAGTTTACTGCAACAAAAATAAAGCCGACTATTTAAAGTTCTAAAAATAAACAAACAGAAGTAAATATACTTGACCTGAGACACTCAGATGAAAAGCTGGGTCAGGCTGTTTTAATTTGTTACGTCCCGACAAAAGCTGATGAAAACTTTACAAGATTACACTGAGGTGCCCCATCTACAGCAGTGCCTGGACCAGCCGTGGTGCCTCAGAGCCAGCCTGATCTACTGGGCAAAAAGGGATGGAAACATGAATGGAGACTCTTGAGACTGTGCCAACTCCTCCAGCAAAAAGAAAGCTCCACTCACGTAAAGGAAAACCTAAAAGGACTTTGAAAGTTCTCCCGCACGGGCTGGAAGTCGCTTTCCTCCCCCAGTGGTTGTAACAGCACCGCTGATAATTCCAAAAGTCTGAGACAACTCGAATCCAAACTTTGAAGGTGCTTTTTGTATCTCTACAAAACCAGTCAGTTTATTTTCTTTTAATGACCTGCAAAACAGTGCAAGTTTGAAGATGCAACAGCAATTGTTGTAAATATTTTGTAGTCCTGGATTTGGTTTTTTTACCTGGAGGACAATGTTTGCTTTATAGAAGTCATCATCTGCCTATCTTTCTTCCAGCTTTTGGTACTTAAAAAGTAGTCAATTTGACTTTTATTTTTCAAATTATAGAAGAAAATAAGCGTTCTCCTTTCTTGTGCTCCACAGAATCACATAGCAAACTGTACTAAATACAGACAATTCAACTGCAAGCTATTAGCATTTTTATTTAATTTCGTAATTTGAAGGGGAACTATCTTGGAAAAAAAAAATAAAAGAGTCTAAAGCATGTAGAGAATTAAATTTTGGTGCTTCTCTGCCAAAAAATATTCTCCCTCACACCAGGGGTAAGGTTTTATCAAGCAATTAGTGATGAAAGGTCATTTCAGAAGGGGCTACACACAATCCACCTGAAAATGATGCTTCTTCCAGTTTCATGCCAGGCATCTATTAAAAGATGCAACCAAAACCCAGTGGCTCCTTGTCTGCACACAAAATCTCTTCTTTTCACAAGCCAAAATAGTTTAATGGCATTTTAGTCACATGCAAGTACAGGTGGCAGAGCCTGGCTGAGTTTTTTCAAACTGCTAACAGGGATAAAATTACATTCATGTATAATTAATACATGCTCAGTCATTTTTAAAGCAAGATATTTTTCAGGCAGACAAGTCAAAGATCTGAGTTTTGATTTTTACTGGTGCTAAAACGTTTCCCAGAGACGTGTGTGTGTGTGTGTGTGTATGTGTGTATATGTGTGCCTCCGTGAGGGAGAGAGAACTTACACATTGCTCAAAATAAGAAGGAAAAAAACCCCTTAAATGTCACTAAATACACTTGAATAACATAATTTGACAGGTTGCCAAAAAAACCCACAAACAGAAAACACCAATGCCTATAGGACACAGGAAGATTGCCCTCTCTGCCTCTCCATGCTCACACGGGCTCATCCCCTCTCGAAACCCAACTTCTCATTTGGTCAGGTCACGTGTAAAATTGAATGAATCCTTGCTGGAATCTCCACAACCCCCATCCCCAGGGTCCAGGAGGTGGAGGACTGTCACCACAGCAGCGGTGGTGGCACAGGTCAGGGTTGAGCCCTGCCAGAGGGTCACAGTGCAGGCGCTCGCCTGGCGTGTCCTCACACTGTCACATCTATCGGTGGATGGGACCAGCTCCCTACATTTATTATTTTTTTCTTTTTTCCCTCCCCTGAAAAATCAAAAAGCGGTTCATGAGTTGGTCGAGAGCCAGCAAAAATGAATAGTAATGAGCCAATTTCAATAGAAATAGGCTCATTACCATGCCAGCGGCTGATAAAACCAAATGCTCTCAATTCTCTCCAGCAAACGAGGTGCTGGAGGCAGTGTCCACCCTCCTGCCTGCAGGAAATAACTCACAATTTCAAAATTAAAAGAATCAAAATACAAGTTGGAGTTTATTCCTATGTTCCTACCTCTGTCCCCCTGCAGGGTCCTTTCTAACCAGCTGGCAAAAAAAAGCTCAGATACCACTCAGAGTCTTTTTAGTGAAAAGAGGGGGAAAAAAAATTATATATTTTTTGTACGTTGTTCATTCCCTGAATGGTAATGGGAAATCCTGTGTAAACTCCAGCAAAAGAGACAGTCTAAGGAGCTCCTTTGAATTCAGCACATTTCTCTGTGCACAACAGGAGGCTACAGGTATTCTTCAAAGTGTCAGAAGCCTACTAGCAATTTCTCAATTAAAAAAAAAAAATTTTTTTAAAAAAATCAATATAACCGCAAAAACCCTGTGCCAGCCCTAAACCAGAACCCCAGCCAAGCAAACACAAGCCTCTCAAGCAAAAACCCCTAAATTAAAACCCTAAACCAAGCAAAACCATAAACTTCAAGACATAAACCCACCACAAAATGACAGGAAGACGTGGATAAGTGAGTTAAGATAATTCAGAGAGAATATAAACAAAAAAATGGATTGTCACACTCTTGATTTCCCCACCACCTGACAGTGGCAGGACATGAGGGGCATAACTAGGACTGCTTTACTCTGAACAGCTAAAACCATTCCATTTTTCCCCTGAAAAGGACTCAGACACAGGGACTGTGGGTTGGAGGGGGTGTCCTGCATGGAGCTGAAACACCTTACTGCCAGTGTCTGCCCCTGGAGGAGGGACAGACAGATAGACACCAGGACGTACAACACATCCCCATGCTGGCTTGCTTTGCCAGTGAAAAAATCAGTGGGATTGCTCCTTTCCCTCCTAAACTTCAGAGGGAAAGAAACCCAAGCCAAATTTCAGGAGAAAGAACTCAGTACTGTGGTAAAAATGGGTGTAAACACCTCCTGTATAAACACCTCCTGTCAGATAAATTTCTAAAGCAGAGGAATTTTTTTTCTCGACCGGAGGAAACAGTGCAGCCTGTAACGTTACCTGGTTGCACAGATTTCACCCATTTTCAGGTTTTAGTGCAGGTTTGGTATTTGGTGGGTTCCCCCTGTCCCACCTCTCCCTCTCCCTGGCAAAATCAGCCCCAGACCCACTCCCTGCCAGTCTCTCTTGGTCAAGCCAGCAACACTTAGCCTTCAAAAACGATTTTTTTCCGTCTGCCATAAAACCTTGCGAGGTTTTTCCATTTTAGCAGCCTGAGAATTTTAACTATCCCCTCTTTGCCCTGCCAGCCATTTAAGCCCTGAAACTACAAGGAGGCTGAGTGGAGTACATCATCTGTAAACTCGCCGTGCCTAGTCAGGGGATCTGGGGGGCTTTCTGCAGCACTGAAATAGAGCCTTTTAACACTGAACGGTGCAAATTGTCCACTGGGGACAACTTCAAATGTCTCTACAATGCATATTTCGCAGTGCTTACTGGCTGGCTCTGGTTGAGCTGCTACTACTTATTTAGGAGCCTACAAAAACTATTTTATAGATTTTGTTTTGCTAGAGTAAATATTAAGTTTTAAATACATTAAGAAAAAAAATCAGGGCAGGAAGAGAAACAGATTAAATAAACATTTCAGAGAGACTATTTACTTTGTATTTGTATTTTTTTTTTTTTCCAACGAACTCCTTTCCCTGAGGTCAAGACACTGACATTTTAGTACACACAGGCTTTAAAAATGAGAGCGCTCGCTCTCTCACACACGCTTACGGAAGGCAGCTCCCCTTGTTAATATTAAACTTTTCTATCTGGTTATGACACTGGCTGATATAATAAAGCGGCAATAGTCTTATTATTCAAGCACTGCTGTGATAAATTATCTACACTAATTCTGGAGCCAAAGTTGTCTGGTTCCAGCTGGTGTTGCTTAGATCTGTCTTAAGTCGTTAGGAATCAGCGGAAAACTCTTTTTCAGAGTCCAGATCTGACCCCTTCTTGTCCCCAGAACATCTACGTGTGTGTGTGTGTGTGTGTGTGCTTGCACACATACAAAGCATGTCTTCATTGCTAATCCACTTCAATTAAGGTTTATTGAGAATATTTTGGCTTGTGGGGTGTTTGTCCCCATTAATCTTTTCTCTTTCCTTCCTGTTATCTGTGGAAGGTAACGCACCATAACTCAGCATCGCCCACAGAGCAACTCTTCAAAGACAAAAAGTAAAACAAGCTGCAACTCATTCAGGAAGAGATATCCTTGTTTAACAATGGGATTTCAAAGCTAAGTCTGAGAGGAATGACTACACAGCCTGGACTTTCCCCAGACCCCCTCTGCAGCCCTTTACACCGTCCATACTCATACACACACTGAGGATCTGCACATACAGCAGTGTTTACTCCTGGCACTGCCTGATGCAGACATCCACACACAGAGAAGTTTTACAGTTTGGCTGATAGACACAGACACCAAGCAGTGGTCTCCCTCCAAGCAAAGTATAAACCTTGCCTGCCCCACACAAGTCTTGGTCTTCTGGTCCATTTGAAGTTCACTGAGCCTGTGGTGCCGGAGAGCTGGTCCCACGTGAGTTTAGACATCTCTGTTCAACCTGCACATTCACATCTTATTTTGTCTTGCAAAGACAGGGTCTGTGTAGACCCCTGAGATCACCTAACTCACCTCCCTGCTAACACAGAATTGTTGCCTATTCCTCAGCAGAACACACAGTATGGTTTTAAAAATGCCCCCCAGTCATAGTTCAGTCAAACTCAAGTCACTGGGCTCAGTATGAGTGTAAAGGATGAAGTGCCAGTGTCCACACAAAGTCAGATCGTGCGATCAAAGGGCTCCTCTTGAGCTTCAAATCTGCGAGTGCACAAAGCAATGGAGCTTCATCTCAGCAACAACTTCATCCCATCCCACTGCTTCATCCCAGTAACAACTCAGAAATCTCAGCCATCCCTCCACCAGGGAGTTTTCTTCTCAACATTCAGTAATTTCACACAAACCTCTATAATTTACTTTTGGTTTCTTTTCCCTCTTTGTGCTCCTCAGTCACACTGTGCCCACATCTTTTCCTCACCAACAAGCCCTTTCAGCCCCCTACACCATCCACACACAGCTCCAACATATTTGGGCCCTCCTTTCGCTGCCACATCTCCCTGTAAACCCCCATCACCCCGGGATGATCTTAAGACTTCACGGGAGGCTCCAACTATGTTCTAGCGGCTCTAAGATTTTTCCATGTTAAGTCTCCTATTGTCATTTACTCATGGTTCTCATCTTTCAGTTCTCCCTGTATCATTCCAGATTTGCAGCTCCTCCCCATTTGATATAATTTGCAAGTATTTTCCTTATCCCAGATCATTAATGAGGACGTTAATTAACGTGAGAGCTCACGCTGTGGTAACTCACCAGAAGCCTCTTTGCAACTCTGCATCTCTTTGCCCAGCTTTGCCTTTGTTTCTGGTCCCTCCGCTGGCATTGGGAGCACGTGGCAGAGCTCACACTCCTGTAAAAATCAGAGAGATGGCGTGGATGGATACAGGAGGACTTGGGAATGCCACCCCCTGCTCTCACAGGATCACCTATGGAATCCATTGTGTGCCCTCACTCTCTTCTCAGTTTGTCTATCTGTACAACGGGGGCAATCAGACAGGTAGGGTGGGAGTGGAGGTTGAGGCAGGACATGCTGCAGGAGCACAAAGCTGTCAGCTTCTCCAGTAAAATATCCTGCTCTGTGCCTTGGGTAAACACAAACCTTAATTCTCAATAATACACACAAAATTAAGCAGGAGGTAAACTTGCAGGTGAGGCTTAAGGTGAGAAGGCAAACCAGACCAGTAGCCCAGGAAATGTGTGCAATACACGCACGTAAAGGTTTGCCTGGGCACATATATATATATATATATATATATATATAAAAAGAACTGTTGATTACTCCCTGTGATTAAGAGGTTATTAACACTAATAGAAAATTACAATTTGCTTAAGTTTCCCAGGACGCCTCGCCTAAGAGAGCCCAGCAGCTCACCCAGCATGCCCCCCTCTTCAAAACTGGTTTACATTAGCCTGTTCACAAACAGACTCAGATTCCTCCCCAGATAAAACCTGCACCAGCTATGCATTTTTCCAAACACAGATTAGCCTGTTTTCACCTCTTTAAAGACATAAACTCTCTTTAAGAATAAAAAAACCTCTGCAGAACCGAACCCTTTTAAGGCAGCTCCGGCAGCACCCAAACCGCGTCTCTTCCAGGAAAATAATCAAAAAGCATCTTGCAAGAGAAGCCCTTAACAGACACCTCTTAATAATGTTATTTTTATATGCAGAGAAAGCCCACAGGCACACCACGGCCCGAAGCCAGTCCTTTTTCGAGGCAAGACGAGTCAGGAGGAAAGGGCAGGTCAAGAACCCACGCTCAAGGTCACCTCTGTACAAACACCTGCTTGTCCACGGCTCGCACCTGCACCGACTCACAAACACAACAGGGCCAGCTCCATCGATGCAGCCCTCTGCCCTGCACCACAGAGGGAGGCACGACCTCCCTCCCAACTTTAACCAAAGGCAATGAAAGGGAAGATTTGTTTTTTCTTCTACCAGCCCCAGAAGGTCAAATTTCTCCCCCTCCGACACCGCACTTCTGAAAAGACTAATTGGGCCTTAAAGATTGCAGGTGTCCCTCCAAGCGAGTGCAGCGGCACACGCTCCCCATGAGTTAAGGGATGGCTCTGGAAAGTGGTTTCTTTATGTGATCCCTTGGTTTTTTTTCCCCGGGTTCCCTTCCCTACACACAGATGTCTGCACAGAAAGAATAAACTAAGGTGTAGATCGCTGTCGAGGATATTCACCCACCAGGGTGGTCGGCTGCTCTCCACCCTGTATCAGTGGGTCAAGCCCTCTGGAAGGGCTGTTTCAGGTGTATTTCCACGCTGTTCACTAACTCTGCTCACCACCACCATTAACCACCACGTATAATATATATGTAAGGGTGAACAAGGCTATTTACTGAGCTCCTTTCCTCCCCTCACCCTCGTTTTGTTTGGGTTTTGACTT
Organism: Corapipo altera; assembly: GCF_003945725.1. Lineage (NCBI taxonomy): Eukaryota > Metazoa > Chordata > Aves > Passeriformes > Pipridae > Corapipo > Corapipo altera. Next base: position 2,998,295 of record NW_020884911.1, read on the forward strand.
AGCGTCAAGTTTATTTAAAGTCTTAAGGCTCTCCCTCTCCACCCTCCCGGTGCTTGCAGGAGCTTTTCTGTGCACATCATGTGCCAGCAGAGCCTCTCTGGGGCTGGGACATGACAGCCAAGGCCAGAAGACACTTCCTGAAGGCAGTGTGTCACCAACCATGGAAGCAGGGACGTGCTGCTTCAGCGTAACTCACTGCAGTGGTTCAGCTAAGGCCTTATGGGTCCCTTCCCCAACACACACCCCCACAAAACAGGCACTTCACAAATCCTACCTTTTAGGTTTTGTCGTTAACTGGTTTTGCATAACACTCCTTCTTCCTCTGCCTCTGTTGCCTATGTTCCATTCAACCTCCAATCTCTTTCTTTAAAAGTACCTAGCGAGGCCAAGTTATCTTTCCAATGCAGGAGGGATGGAGGGCTTGATGAGCCACCCATCCCATCCCCTCCAACAACACCCAACATGTGGGGGAACCCCTGAACATGCAGCAGCAAAAATCCAGAAATGAACAGATAAACTTTGTCCCAGCACAACACTGGGATCAGGGATGTCAGAAATCACCCTGGATTACAGTTTTTTATTTTTCCAAAGGTGAAGTGCTGAAGGTGAGATGGGATAAAAATCTAGCTGGCTACACCTTGGTACTCAAGAGAGCCAGGACATTTTTTAGGGAGAAGGCTCTCCAGTTGCCCTGGGTGAATTGTGTCTAAATATTTTTAGGAGGATTAGATGAAGTAGTCAAGCAGCAAACAATAAAAGAATAAAACTTACAAAAAAAAACCCCAACCAAACAAAACAAAACACAAACAACTAACCCTAAAGGCCTGAGTCTATTCAATATCTCTCGATTTCAGGGGAGATTGCCATCTCTCATGTCCTACTTGCATCCAGCAGCTGATAACTATTGCAAAACAAATGTCGACAAGGGAGTGCATGGCAGACACCAGTGAAGCACTGGAGGGGTGTGGGGAGGGCAGCAGGAGAGGAGCAACATCTCTGTGCTCCTGAGACCCTGCTGCAGGAGACGAGGTAGACAATTGGCTGCTACTTGCCTGCAGGAAGAAAGCCCCAACATCACCCTCCCAGGCTTGAGCCACACACCTGGACACCAGACCAAGATTCCCAGCACAAATGTTGCTAATGGAAGCTCCAAAGCCAGCTGCTCTGCACCAAGCACCCACTGCCCTCCCTCTCACACCACCACTGCTTCCTCCGTGGGACTGACCAGCCATTTCAGGACAATCTCCTTGAGAAGCTCACACCCAGGTGGCCACAGCTAAGCCTTCAAAACACAGATACGGCTGAATAAAAGAGCTTCTCCTTCCAGTCCCTCCAAAGGAAACAAAATTCAGCGTGATAAATGGCCATCCTAAACCCATGTAATCATTTTAACGCAATGAAACAAGATTTGCTCAAGTCACTCCAGGCTCTAAACTTTGTGGAGTGAAGGGCGGGAGCGACCTGGCATGATCCAGCACAGCCAAAGCAGACCTGCCCCAGGGAGCGGGGATGGATCCTGTCTCGCCCTTTGATACTGCCTTGTTGAGTAACCTGCCCTGAGCGAGCCTTCACAGCAGCTCCAAATTAACACCATCAATATGTGCTCTGAGTGAACCAGCTGGGAAGCCCAGGAAGGCAGGAGAAAAGGTGGGGATGGTTCACAAAATTGTGTGGGTTTAGGACAGGCTGAATCCTCCCTGTGTGGTGAACCGGAGAGAGGCAAACATCTCAATTTCTGCAGAAGTTTACTGCCAGTCCCCATTTTACACACTCAGCTTTCTCCATCAGCATCTCGTCTCCAAAGCAAAAAGGAGCCATTTGGAATCAAAAACCAAATATCTTTGCATTTCACCTTTCAAGGAAAGGCGGGGGCAGGATCCAGCGTAATTTAATGCCCAGGCACAAGTGGGAATCACAAACCATCCACTTCCTTTCCCAGGGACAAAAAAAAAAAAAAAAAAAAAAAATCCTTAGCTGAACCAATATGCTTTTTTCCATATTTAATAATTTGATTTTGAAGGCTAGTCATATCAAAGAGCAAAATATTCAATATCGTTAATTCAGTTTTGCAAAATATATTCTTAATTTAAAAATGATTTTGCTCGGAGTGGGAGTGTAGTAATAAAGCAGGTATTGACCAGCTCTTATTGATTGTGCTGTCCTCGGGCAAGGAACACTGACCTTGCTCACACTCTTATTGCTTACGCTTTCCCTGGCCTTCTTCATCTATGCCCGCTCAATAATATATTATTAATATATATTTTTAGCAAAAACTGTATGTTACAAGGTTAGGGCTTCTTAGTGATTTGGATTTTTTCTTTTTTCCCTTCATGCTGCTCTGCCTTCGGGGTTCTTCAGGGAAGAAAAGCTTTTGCAGTCGAGTTGCTCCCGGGCTGCTGTTCACAAACACCTTTACACCAAGTTGCCTAGATGAGCTGATGGAGGCCAGGCACGACTTCCCCCTCTCTTCTTAATTGATAGATTGTTCAGCTGCCAGTCCTTTAAGGGACCAAAATTCACCAAGTAAATATAGTCGAGGGAAGAGCTATACCTCAGGTACTTAAAAGAAAGATAGCACATATTTCCAGTGAGATTCAGAGTTAATAATGCAATTTAATTGTTGATCGCTCTTTGGAGATAATTATAACTGATTCACCTCTGCCTTGCACTTGAAGCTGTCCTTTACACCTAACTCAAGGTGGGATTGAGAGCATGGGATGGATGTGTTGGCCCTACCAGGCCACACTCCTGCACCCTCACAGCATGAGCACAGTAGGGTGATCACCTCACCAGGACCTAGACACTGGCTCCAGCATCTTTGTTTCACCACATTGTGCTCTCCCACGTCACAGGAGCCTCCAAAACCCGTCAGATACAAGCAATGTTGAGCCCACAAAACCTCAACCTGATCCAAGTTCCAAGACTTTGCACTGGGTCTATTTCTTTTTACTGGTGCAAAATTAAATATGGAAATAGAGGAGAGGGGTATCTAAATGTTTTGTTGGTTTTGTTCGCAGCATTTTATCCGTTATTGACCAACTTTTATTAGGTGCTATAATACGGAGAGTAAAATATAAAAATCAACATAAAGAGCAAAACCAGCTGCTGATTTGCAGCCCTTGCATGGGGAGGCACCAGGGCAGGAGCCTGCAAACGTGGCCAGCTTGGAGGAACAAACCTAATAAACTGTTTACAGACCAAGGTCCTCATCAGATAGTTAAACTTGGCCACTCTGGTTGGTCAATTGTGTAAGCTGCCTACTCTCCTTGTGCATTAGCAGGAGTTACCCAGAAAAGAAATGGAATGATCTGCGATCTACCTGCAGGACGCGTTGCGTTCCCGCTGTGGAGCCCACCACGTGTGCTGGTATTTGCATGTGCAGCTCGTAACTGGGAACCGAATGCTCAATGGTACTTTTGTATGAATGACACCATGAAAAAAAAAAAAATAAAATAAATGGTATCTCATTGTATTCCCAGCCATTGAGGGCTCTTTTGTTTAGTTTGATAATATTACATGTTTAATAAAACACTGTTGAATTTTGATTGCATCTTGTGAGCGCAGTCCTTTATCCTTTCGCCAGCTGGCTGATACAAAAGCTTATTTTCTTTTTAAAGACATTTTAATTCCCAGTCTCCATCTCTCACTCCCTGGGTGAGCGGGAGCTGGGGGCACACAGAAGCCACAAAGCCCAGCCTAACACTGACCCCCTTCGGCCGGGCACCGGGGGGTCAGCCTGGGATGCCCCTGGGACAAAACAGGGGCACAGACAAATGCAGGTGGGGATGGGAAGGCATTGGTTGGGTTATTTATGCCTCTAAATGAGTCACAATGAGCAGCCCCCAGCGTTCAGCTAATTACTTTGCTTTGCATCAGCATGAGAGGAAGCAGAAACACACGCTGCACGTATGGCCCCAGCTTTTCTTTGGGCTTTTTTACCCTCCAGTGGAAGAGATCAACAAGTTCACCTTGCATTAGAGCTGCATCGATCAGAGTTGATTAAATCCCGAAGCATGAAAAATTTCATAAACTCTACTTCATGATCAATTTATGTGGAGAGTCCCATTTTGATGCTTCAGGATGCTCAGGCTGTTTCCGGGGGCTCCTTGAACATCTGAGGAGCTGATGTCCAGCCCACGGACACCTCTTGTGCATCCAAGTGCCATCACCTCCCTGAACCCATGTCCATAACCACACCAGTAAACTAATTTGTGCAGATGCACAGGCCCTCAAACTCAACCATCTACACAAAAAAAAAAAAATTATTCAATTAATTCTGGTAGCCTTTGGGGTTGGACCAGTAGGGAATTATCACCAGCCAGCACCAGCCTAGTCTTTGGAGGTCAAGAGACCTCAACAGTATGGGCAGGATCAGGTCCCTGGGAACCGTTTCCTAACCAGAGTTGGCCAAAACCTAAAACTGTCCAACTTGCCACAAGCATGAAATATGAGTACACACATCTTAATTTAAGCCCTCAGAAAGGCTGCTCCACAAATAACTCCTCCCTTCACCCTCTCCAAAACCCCAGCAAACACAGAAAGATCTTTCAAAAAAATTTTCCTGAGACTGGGGGAAAACCAGGCCCTTCTCCATCTTCAGCTCTACTCTGCCTCATTAGCTACTCATTCGAGGCCCATATCTGGTATTTCTTCAGGTGAGAAACTACAAGTTTGTCTTGCATTATCGTAACAGTGACTCAAAAAAACGTAGATTCGGAGGCAGAGATTATTTGTGCTGCTGTTAATGTGCTGTTGCAATAGCAAAAGATGTACACAATATTTACACTGTATTTGACCACATAAAACATGTCGTATACAGACACAGTTTTTTCATTAGATGAAAGAGAGCCAGAGGGCTCTTTGTGCTGCCAGTGCTGGCGCTCCTGGGTTTTTTCCCTTATTTTTCACCTTCAAGAACAAATACAGTTTTAAACCATCATTACTGTATTTGGAACAGTTAATATTTCATATCGTGACATTGCTGCTCAGAGGTAACAGGTTTAGTTGATTACTATTTGTTTATAGTGCTGGAGAAACCTGCAATCATAGAGAACATAAAAGGATTGCAATTAGATCTATTGGTTGAGAGCTGCACTTCTCTGACCCACTGTAAAGTGCTTAGCACTATCAAAGAGATAATGCCTACTTGCAGCTGGCACATCTGTACATAATAACATGGGCTACATTGACACAGCCACTAAAGACTGCCACTACCCTCTTTAACTAGCAGCAGAAAACAGATCATGCTTTTAAAGAGCGTATCAACAAAACCCCTTCCACACTTTGCCAGAATTAGCACGCTTGCTGTTACGGGGAGCTTTTACTTCTCTCTCCTGGTTCTTCACAGAATCCAAACAGAGACTTTAAACAAAAGGCCAGGGGTACATCCGGGTTGGGCATCAGTTGAAGCAGGGATGAATTTTGCCCTCCTGACTGCCCTGTGAAGTATTTCCTCAGGAAGGTAAATCCAGGCAGGCTCGCACCAGGATACCCTAAGGAAACCTGCTTGGTTACCATGGGGCAGGCAGAGTAGAGGTTGAGCCCACTTCTCCTGGTAATATTCATTTTTACAGAGACCCGGAAGCAATTGTTTTACTTTACATACAAATTCAAACACTACTCAAGTTTAAGACATGCTTTAGGACACGCTTAAATATTTTCTCAGCTCTCAGCCTGCATGGGCTGAATCTTATGGGGGAGCACCACACATTTAACACCAACCGGTTCATCCTCTGCTGCTCTCTTCGCAGATTTAGGAAAAAGGTTCTTTTTTTTAATTATTGTTCCATTTTATGGAAAACTTCTCAGCCTTTTCCCCTGCTGTGTTTACCATCCCAAGGAGGACCATGTTTCTGGGACATAACTTTATTCACTAATTTCAAGGTTCAGTTGGAAGGGGCTTTGAGCAACCTGGTCTAGCGTCCCTGACCATGATAGGGGGTTGGAACTAGATGATCTTTATGGTCCCTTCCATCTCAAACCATCCTGTGATTTTACAAAGATGCAGAATGTGCTTTGTTAAGATAAACCCACATGTTCTGAGGAAACAGCCTGAGCCTGCACTTCACTGAAAAGTTCTCATTTCTGTTGCAGCTCTAAGTTTAGTTGCCTAATTGTATCCATCCTTCCCCCCTCAACACCTCTGCCCACGCCCCTGAACTGCTCCCTGCTGAAGTGTCCTGTTGAGATCTTCCCCAGACTGCGAACAGCAAGAGCAGGAGAACATTCCTCATCATCCCATCACCTGCACAGGATGCAAAACCCACTGCAGGCGGTGAAAGCCCTCTCGTTGACCCCGGCTGCCTGCTGATTAGGCCTTGGACAAGGAAAAATGAAAAGAGCGAGGGGGAAATACCAGCAACAGGTTTTCACGTGCATTTTCCATACTGCCAACATCCACGTGCTTTCAACAACACCTTGAAATGAGTAAATGAGTCCTCAGCTCCGTCCAGTGTGGGAGCACCGAGGGGCACCAGCCCCGGCTGCAGATGTGAAAATGCTCCTCAAGTGGACGCATAACCCACCACAGAGGGTTTGCACCCATGTTCCCTCATTCCCATAGCACCAAGCCTAGCAAACAATTCAACCACCTGCAAAACAATCCACGTAAAACTAATGTAAAAGGCTGCATATGGTAAGAGACAAAGCGCAAAATTAAGCCTGAGGAGTTCATTGCCTTGTGCTAAAATCAGTGGCATAACACACCAAAAAAAGGGATTGTACAACTATGTGGTCGAAGAGAAGAACCCCCCCCTTGTCTCACGACAGCAGTAAAGGATTCCTACTGCAAGGGAAATTTCAGATTTCCTCATTAAATTCCCTTATGAAACTGAGTTTGAGAGATTGCAGAGAGATTAATTAAAAAAAAAAAAAAAAAGGTGTTTGGATTTGATCTCAAAATATTTTACTGGGATATGCTCAACACCTTTCATTTTGATACAATTTAAGGTGTTGGTTTGGGTTTTTTCCCCAGTTTATTAAACTCAATTTATATGTTACAATGTAACTTTAAAATAGTGAAAATATTTTTACTCTTATTGTATTGTTAACTTTCACGCTGGGCCAAATTAGTTGGCTACGACTATTTTGTTATGACTGAAAGAGTCAAAAGCTGTAGACATTTATACCTTAGGGTTATAATATGTAACAAATCTTCCAGTGGTGTAAGTGAGAACAAATCCAGGCCCTTTTTCTCTGAAATAAGAGGTAATAAGTACAGAGCTACTGTAGGGCACGAATGCCTACGGGATACATCATGTTCCATACTCCAGCAGTGGTGGGAGCTGGAGAACCTTCTTGTTGGCATCTCGATGCTACTTTGAAATAGAATTATCAGCTCTCTCATCCTGTTTTCAGACACTGGGAGTAGCAAAGGAAGGAAGCAATAAGCATCAATTTTGGTACTGGATTGTACCAGCTCTCACAATTTGAATCTAAGGCTTGGAAATTGGATGCTTTCCTTAAAAGTCACAGCTCCTGGAGCCCCGTGACTAAAAACAACTCCAAGTTTATAATTGTAACTGTTGCTCAACCTTGGGACTGAAAGGAAAACCTTGAAAACAAACCCTAGAAAGGCCAACACAGAAAAGTGATATAAAATAATGCATTTTTGTCACCTTTTCACCGGGGAAAGCCCCACCAGACTCATTCTGGTCCAACCAGGACCTTGGTGATGCTGAAGCAGGCAAGACCTCAAGTTTCATGGTTTGCACGAGGACACAGTCAGGGCTTTTTTGCCTTGCCTCTCACCTGTACAACCCCAACTACACAAAGAAAAGCCGGTGCCATTTATCGAGCGGATCATTTGTATTCCCTCCTCTGCCTCCCGGATCCTTATCTCTCCTCCGTATAAAAGTACGTGTGGGATCCTGTCATTCAGATGGCGTTGTTGGGATGCAGGCATAAACACCAGCTTGATTACAACAGGCAGAAAATACTGCTCCCTACCAGAGGAAGGAATTTGCTGCAGAAATCATTGGGTCTGGTTTTGTTTGTGCTGTGGCACTCCAATAAGTGGAACAGCTGAGTGTTTATCCTGCTGCAAGGAAATTCATGTTGGTATTTGTAATAAATGGTTTATACTTTAAGGGATAAAAACAGTTTTAAAATCTCTGGAAGAAAGAAGGGAAGGGATAGGAAAATATCTCAGCAATGTTGCTCTTGTGTTTCCTTCTGCTTCCTTCTCCCAGGAGCCCCCAGCCACTGCTGCGCCCTCAACAGCTACTGGTGTGGGATAAACCCATTCCCAGAGTGGTCCCAGTCTCACCCACCACTTCACCAAAGCCCAGAGGGATGAGGGACAAAGACAGACACTTAGCAGGAGCCACAAAGTCCACTAAAATCACACACATCTCATTCCTGTGCTGCTCCAGGTCTCTGGGAGAAGGTCTCTGTAAACTGCAGAGCTAAATTCCCATTCATAAATACATAAGCAAAGATCCCACCTAATTTCAAGCCACTAACACCGTTCATGCATGTCTGAAATTGAGCCTTTGCTCAATAGCATGCCTGGCAGGTCTGAGAAAATAAGGAAAAAAAGTCACATTTCTAATACATGTGGAGCACATTGGCTCTACTTAAGTAGTACTCATAAGTATCCAAACCCTTCAAGCCTGCATGGATTTGTACCTGGGAGTTTGCAAAATGCAGCCTGAACGCCTGACATGGGCATTTGGCATTTCTTGCGAGGATGAATTGCTTCAAAATTGGCTACCTGAGGTCTAAGCAATGAGACATGGTAATGATGCTGAAATGATGGTGGGAAGGAGGGAATCTGTTGATGGCGCTGGAGTGGGAACAATATTATTATTCTCATTGTTTCGATATCACCAGCACGTTATCCACAAAATAATGGAATATAATGAAGCGATTTATCCTCTGCAGACACATATTTTATAAAGGCTCAGGAAGAAAGGACAGACTTCTAAATTGCCTTGGCTATTCAAATTTAGACCAACACAAAACACAGAAGAAATGATAGGAATTTTCACCCACTTTGAGAAGACAGTGAGGATGCCCAGAGACCCTGTGGAAGGATTCAGGCTCTTCCCTTGTTAACTCTTCAGTAGAGTTCACTTTTACAGAATACACATGAACTTCTTTTGGACAGAAGACCTGACCACGGTCTTTTGGAAGGTTCCTGTTTTTAAAACACGGAAAGATGGATTTTACTATAAATGCATAACCCACGGATTCAAAACTAACTCAAACTCTCTGTCTGAGAGAGTGACTCTGCACAATGTGGGGTTTAGCCCCAAATTCTGCAGCACCTGTACCACACTCTGCCCCTCATCCAACAATATTTTCATCTACCAAAACATTGTCTAAATTCAAGCCAACACCAATATCTGCAATGGTTGTGAGACCTCATGTTGCTAATGAAGGAAAGGTTAAAGGATGGGTTTGCCGCCTTTTTCCAACGGGACCTTAATTTGGGGGAATCTCCTATATGAAATCAAAACCACAGGTTGCAAATGCCTCTGGACAAGCCACTCCCAGTTTGCAAAGAGTCCTTGCATTTCTTTAGTGTGTCAAAGGGATAAAATCCAGCCTAAGGAGCACATCACCTTGCAAAAGAAAATAGTAACCAGGCACTTTGAAAAGCACGTGCACACATATTACAGAAGCTGGTATCAGCAGGTTATAAAGTATAGATTCCCTAATTCATAGAGTATCAAAGATCAATGAGTTACTTAAAAGACAGCTATTTGCTGCCACTCTGGTGGAGTTTCTTATCCTGGATTTTATTCAGTAGTTTTCAGAAGGCTATAAAGTTCTTTCCCTTTTTCTTTCCATCTTCCCCTTTTTTTTTTTTTTTAAGTGGTAGGAGATACTCATTTAAATAAAAGAGGAGCCACGACTTTTTTCCATTGGTAATCTGGTCCATGTGTTCCCTGCAACTGAGCGTTTTCCAAAGGGCCTGACTGTCTGGGTTAATTGTTTAATGCTTTTAGTTAGAATTAAACTTTGCACCTGCTCTGACAGTGATAAATTAAATGTGCTCCTTTTCCAATACTGTTGCCCTCTTTAAGTAGAGACCAAGAAGTGTATCTCCCTTCTTTCCCAGCGTTTGAGGAATCTGTGCTACACTTGAGTGTAAACCAGTATAATTTGTCACTAGAGCTAGCGCCAATTAAATTGATTGCGTTGGACTGAACTTTAGGACCTCTAATGCAAGCACTAAGGGAAAAATGGGCTTTTTTTCTGCCCATTTCCCCATGTGGCACTCAGACATAGCTCAACAGTGGAAGGCTTTCAAGGTTCAAAAGGGTTTTATTTTCAAAAGAAATGGGCATTGATCAGTTGCATTTAAAGGCAAAGATAATTCCAGAGCTTGAAGGCTGGATTTGTGTTTAAGGTCTAAATCTCTTTCTTTAACCTTGGGGGGCCAGTATAACATAAAAGCCACAAAGAGATTAAGATTACAAAGGGTTTGCAAGTGTAAATGATGCAGTGGTATTCTTCAAACACAACTCGGGCCGGCTTCACCACCGCGGCCGGGGTCAGCATTTGATCTGTTGATTTTACACCTGTAAAAACAACCCGTGTTTATTTGTCACTTCGGCGTTATCTTGGCAAATGTTTGGGTGAGAGCGCTCCCGACGCTGAACTTGCTCACGCCGGGGGGAGTTCAAGCTCGCCCGCTTAAAGCTGATTGAAAAGTAAACACTCTAAAGGTCAGCCTGGCAGAGACAATACCAAAAAAAAGGCCCTTTTCTTTGTCAGTGTAACGCAGCCCACGTGAAGGGTCGCGCCGCTATAGTCTTAAGTCAAGACGTATGGTTTGAACGCCCCGGCGGCTCGTCGGGCGGCGGGGAAGGCGCTCATTCATTATGCAGCCCACATCGGCCGCCTGCCCGGCAAGACGATGCCGTGCGAGTTCTTAAAATATGCAGCGAGGAATTACCCTTTGTAATGCCCGTTGCATCTCCCGGCTCGGCGGAGAATTCCCCCACTCGCAGCCCTAAGACATCCCAGCCTGGGCGAGGGCACCCACGCAGGTCAAACCTGTAGCATCAGTGACCGCGGAGTAGCTCTCCGTGGCGTGGTGCGTTTCCACGGCGGGGGCAACAGCAGAAACGTGTCAAAAAACCACTTTTGTCAGCAATTCAGAGGCAGGTGCTTATTCGCGTCCCCCCTGTGAAAGGGGGCTGGCCAATAGTCCATGCAAATCTACCACAACTTTGGGGCCGAAATCGCTTTCCAGCAGTCTGTCAGAGCTACTGACTGCACAAGGCAAACGTGCTTACAAAGCCCCAGACACACTGAAGAGAAGTTCATGCTCACAGAGAAAAAAATATACCCAAAAAACATACCAAAGTCTTCACTATGCACGTGGGATAATAATTTTGTTGCATGTAAGGAACGAGTCTGAAAGGAAATCGGTTGCAAGGTGGAGCTGGACAAGCTGGGGGCCACAGGACAGATTTATGCAGCACTGTGTTACACAAGGGAACTGTCCAGTGGTTTAAGGTGGGTTTTTAGACGATGTTTAAGGTCCCTTCCAACCCAAAAACATTCTGTGAATCTATGACTGGCATTTCATGGATATGCACATATGATGGGTCTATATGTACATAAATGGTTGCACATGTATGTACACTGGCAGGTGCACACGGGGGTTGACACCTGCTCTCACTTCCGTATGAACACTCCATACAGCTCCAGTTCCTTGGGACAACTGTAGTTTTAACTTTCCAAGTCTAAGTGAGGTTCAGGTACCACCCTACCAAGGCTCTGACCTTCACGGCTGGTCACAAGCATAAACAAACAGACACCCACACGTGTGGGCTGTGCACAGCTCCTCAGCACACCATTACCTTCAGCACAGACCAACATGAAAATTAACAACCCCTTCATCAGAACTCATCAGCGGAGTACAGGCAAGTCAGAGCTGGGTGCACGTGTCCACACACACATATGCATGGGGATGGTGGGTATATCTGCATAGATGTACATGGAGGGATAAAAGATCAGATGCCCCAGCATGTCTCCACTTGCACCAGTGCATGATCCAGCTTTAAAACATTTCTGTTATCACTTAATGTAGTGAAAGCAGAAATGAGAAGCAACTTTTTCAAAGCCACCGGGCTTTTATTTTTCTTTTTTCTTTTCTTTTTTTTTTTTTTAAGAGATTTGTTTGAAAACCTGCGAAATAAAGTAAATTTTGAGCCAAGATAAACTGCACTTGAAATCCACACACACAGGACAACTCCTCAGCTCACCTCATACCGAAACCATACAGTGTACCCAAATCAGAAGTCAAGAAGCAGCCGCGCCTGAAACCTCCAGCTACTGAATTTACCAGCTAAAGAGAGTGTCTTGTGGTTGACCAGCACAGTTGTGCTCCTCGGGGAAGGCAGCAAAGGAAGGGCACAAAGGCCAGTATCATTCGCCAGGCTGGAAATTTAAGACACACGCAAAGCCGATTGCAGTTTTGTTGCTATTTTCAAAAGTGCAAGTTGTTTCAACAGAAGCCTAATCTGTGTATGTCTGGAATAGGAATGAATGGATTAGCCTTTCAAACCCTTCAAGATCAGGTCAAGATCATTCAAGCGAACCACAGCTACAGCAAAGTTGAATTCTGCATCCCACAACTTGTATCACAAGCAGAACATTTGCTTATTGTGAAAAGTGCCCGGTGTTGGGGTGCTGCTTTGAGGAGTCCTTTGAGGACGAATAAGAAAGCAAGAGATTAGTAAACAGCAATCTGTGTACCCAGATCCATGCAAGGCATTAGTCATCCGGAGCACATTACCTGAACCGACTGGCAAGGGACGCCTCCAGGCATTGTTTGAAAGTCCTCTCCTGATTACAGCCCAACAATGGCATTGTTTGGGTGGAATTGCAGGTATTTATGTTGGGCATTCAGCTTTTCCACTGTTCCTTGATTGGTTCTTTTCAACTGAGTCCCATTAAATTAAAGTTCCTTCGAAGAGCATATCAGAGTAACACCTGAGAATTTTTCATAAGCATTACTTGACCCAGCTGGTGTATTTTCATGTTTGAAAATGATTTTCACTCACAATGGGACTGGTTCCTGCTATTGTCAGGGAGAGTTGCTTTTGTTTCACTTGGTGCCACTAACTAGCCCAAGCCTCAAGTGCCATTAAGATATTTGGCAGAGGTCCTCCAGATAGCGTATTTCTTTGGAGGGGCTATTATGAAAACCAGTCCTAATCTGAGTCAGGCAGAGAGAACTGAAATCTGAATTACCCTCTGCACAAATGAGCCCCCAGACCTTTGAGCAGAGAAGGCCAGCACTGCCACACACACCAAGATGGGCAGAAAACACAAGCTCCCATCGGAGCCTATTCCTCTGGAGGTTCTGCCTTTCACTATTTAAAAATGCAATTTAAATCTTCAACTGAGAAAAGAAAGGTCATGGCAAAAGGTAAAGGAACTGGAGGGAAAGCTTCCAAGTGCATCAGAAAAAACTTTTCCAAGGTTGAAGGTGGCAAAGTCACTAAAGCCCGTGGAACACGATCAGTTTGGGGCTGCTTGTGTTCCTCACCTTGGGGACAAAACGTTGCTTCCTGCATATGTTTATAACACATGTGCTTCTGAAAAGGTGTAAAGATCTGGCTTTGTATCCACAAGCAAGCCAGCAAAACATCAACCACTTTGGGAAAATCATTCAGCGTTGCCCAGGGCAATCACCTTCACGTACACACCTCCCATCTCCTGCTGTCTTCCTCCTAATGTAAACAAACTCCAAAGACCCTCTGTCTCTCCCTACTTGACTAAATCCAGTCTCATCCCACGCACTTTCCTCCAGCAAACCATTCATTCTGACATATATCCATCCTAAATCCTGTAATACTTCCACCAGGAACAAATTAGCCTACAGCACATTTCCATCACTTGTGGTTCAGTCATGACAGACTCTTGTCTCTCACACTGTGTTCCATCTTCCACAATCCCCTGGATCCAGTAGATGCTGGATCTCCAAGACCCTGCCCCAAAAACACCTCAGGTTCACCAAACTGCACATAATCAAGAGAAAGCAGAGACCACACCAGTGATTTTCATTTCCTTCAAGGTTCACCCATGGATCTTAATATCCCACAGTATGTAGCACATAGTTCAGTCAATCACATTAGTAGCACTGGAGAGATTTACACAGGATTTTTTTTTTCTTTTGCTAGTAGAGAATTAGCAGTGGGAAAGAGCCACCCTTTTCCTCTGTCATGTTCATTTTATATACAGGCTTTCATGAGAACATAATTGCTGATACATAAATTGAGTGGCAAATGCCCTCTAAAACCTAGGAAAAAAAAGCTGGAATCCTAACATTTAAAAATTTCTCTGTCCCATGTTCTGCATAAAACACTTTTTTTTAAATACTAACCAGAGACATGACTGAAGCTGCTGACACCCTGCAAATATCTCTAGGAACATTCATTGAAATTTTCATGCCCATAAGTCTGGGCTGACTTTGTGTCAGCCTGGTTGCTTGTTTCCCTTGATTATTCCTATACAAGAAAGTACAATCAGGATTACACCAAAAAATGTAAATGTGAGGGATGCTCACAGAAAGTTAATACTCCATGATTTAGTTTCCATGTTGGTCATGGAAACCAGTCTGAAAGAGTTATATTCCTCCAACCCAACACAAAAATACCACATGTCCCATCCGGCTTTGAAGACAACCTGTATTTTGCTTTGACTACATACACAAAACTGAACTACTTATTAATTCAGCAACAAAATTAATTGATAAGTAATTTCAAATAAATAACTCACGTGAGAAAGGTTATATCCCTGCCTGAGGTAGGGAGATCACACAGAATCTAAGATCTACCTCAATTTCCTCTATTTCAGTGTAGACCCTCGACCAGGAGAACCCACACCTTCTCCTTCATCTAAACTGGTGATCACCTATTACTCCCCACACCTCTCCTCCTACATCTCCTCTGTTCTTGACTGAATAAACCACTGTTAGTGACAAATTTGGAGAGAGGGACCCCTAAACCCCTACCCTGGGGAACAAAAATGACGGGTAGAAAGAAACATCCACCGAGAGGAGTTTTTGAACCGCTGCATAAAATGACAGGTTTTGTTTACCCCAAATCTCAGTCCCTGCTGTGGCACAAGTCATTCCATGCGACTTTCCTGCCTCGAAAGAGCAAGCTCAGATAAACCACAAGTAATGCAAAACCTCTGCCTGTCTTGGGGCAAGCGAGCAGTTGGCTGAGATTTCTCCTGCTGTCTTTGCCTTGATTGCAAATGAGAGACGTGGTAAGAAAAGTGATTGTGCTTAAATTCAAGTGGCTGAACTTGTTGGTGGGGTGGTGGGGTTTTTTTTCCTCTCTACTCTCTTCCTTTTTAAAAAGACATCCCTTAGACAGCTGAGCTAATAGAGTCCAACATCTTTGATGATACTGATGCTAACACTAGAAACAAATTATAGTGTTCAGAAAGTTTGAAAGACTGAAAAGAAATGCAGAATGTGTAACACCAAATTTGCCTGTCAAGTACTTTTTTTTTTTTATTACTGCTTGTTTCATTTATTTTATTCTTAAAACTGATGTTTTTGCAGCTATCTGCCTCCCCATTGGAAATTCCAGCCTTGGAGAATACTGATTTGCAACTTCAATCACTACCTGACAAATACAGTCCCCACTAAGTGAGAGCTGATCCATAACAGGTATTTCAAATTTTCAGAAGTCACAACATATCACCCTAAAGCGAAGCGTTTCATTCATGGGACATAATCTTCTAAAATCAGCACATATTTTTAATAATTTTTTTTTAGAAACATTAAGCCAACTTCATATTCTGAGTGCAAGTAGCCACGTCCACACACCGCCAGCATCACCTGGCCAAGCTCCTCAGGATCCAGTAGAAATTCCCTTAAACAAAACCAGCTGAGAGTCTGGCTGAACACTTTAACATATCTCTGACCCAAGAGCTGTGTTGTCTTTTTTCTTTAATTATTATTTTTTGTGTGCTTTTAACCATATATTCCCTTATGTGATACTTTTCAGTGAATAACAGGGGTTCACTGTGAGACCACGTTGTATTATTTCCTGGGAGGGGTGGGGGGGAATTAAACAGGCAGGTCCGAGTTTTCCTGCTCCACCAGACGACCTGTTACAAGCTGCCTTTTTCTCCTTGAAGATGGTGGAGGGAAAGACCACCCACATCCTTAGCAGCCAACCTCAGCAGGTGTAAGGCATGTAGGAACATGCCCAGATAATAAAAGCAGTGCAAGCTCCAGGGGTAATAGGTGTTCCTTGCTGGCTTTTGATCTGTGCAGCAGCATCTGCTTGGAAAAGATGGACTGCACAGAAAATGTTTGCCTAGAGAGGCACCTTGGCAGGGATGTCACCAAAGAGGACAAAGAAGAGCCATGGGACACGTGTTCATCCTGCCCAGAGTTAGGACAGAGGCTGCCCCACAAAGCTCCACTGTTCTCAAGAGGGATATTATATTGCCAGGAACGAGGGAGGTTGGAAAGAGATGATCTTTAAGGTCCCATCTAACCCAAACCATTCTGTGTTTCTGTACTGTCTTGTCTAGGTTTGAATCAGCAGAAATACTCTTCCTTCACTGAAGAAGTTATAAAACCTGCAAAGTTTATTTCATCTCGGTTTCATTTCGTCATCACTCTGAGTGTTTAACACGGATCTGCCCCCTCAGCAATGTGATGGAAACAGTGTTTAAATGAGAATTTCTGAGAAAAGGCATAAACAAGAATTGGCTGAACCCTTCTAAATGTAGCCGTGAATTACATCAAATTCAACAAAATAACGACACAGGGAGAATCAAGTGGTCTTCCCTGGTTTTCAAAAGCTCCATAAACATCTTCTTCAGTTCTCTGGATCTGCAGCAGTTTCTCACATCCTAAATTTCACACTGACTTTGGAGTTCAAACACACAGCATAACTCAGCCCAAACAAGAGCACTTCCACCTGACTCTCTAACTCAGGCCAGATTAGGTTAAAACTCAGCCCAGGTTCATCAAAAGGTTTGCAAAACCTCCACGAACTTGGCCTGAGTTGGGCTCTGTAATGGGTTTCAGCTGCAATGACTTTCCCCCTGCTTGGGGTTTTTGCTCACTGAAGTTTTCCCACAGTCCCCATTAGGGCTCAGATGGGAACTGCTGCTCCCCACCCATCTCTCTTATCTCTGCATCTCAGAACTAATATTATTAAGCTAATGCATTTACTTTGCTCTTCAGCCATGGGAAATAATCATCCTTCTCTTTACCCCTTTGATTTTAGTATTGAATGCGAGAGCACAAACCTAAAATTGGGTGTTGGAGCATATTTGTATTGACCTCAATCAGGACATTCTCATAGATAAAAAGGATGGGCTTAGACCACATAGAACACTACATTTATTATAGGACGAGATAATTCAGTGTGTGATATTCACATTTAGCCTAAAGGTGCCTTGAACTTGGTAAGTTCACAGCAATCACAGGAAGAGTTGGTTTCACCTTTGGATCCTGGGTCTGTACACTCCCTTAAGCTCCTTTTTAGGGAAAACTGTACTTTGTGAGATTATACCATCTAATCTCTATCTCCCTTAGGGTGGGTGGTGTCATACAGCAAAAGAGAGAAATTAAGACTGAGCAGAGCTGGCAGGAATTCCCAATTTTCATTCCGGTAGCCAGGCAAGTTCACTTAATGCTGCTCAGGGGGGGCTCAGTGCAGCCATTTGGCACATACACTTGGCCACAGTGACTCCATGTAATTACCAGGGTGTCCTCCATGCCCAGGCTCTTCCTGCTGACCAACACACATGGCAACAGTGGGAAAATTCCAGGCAACACATCCCAGTGACACCAGCAGACCTGCAAATGGCTTTGAGCAATTGGAAGCCATTGCATGGTAATAAAATATGTCTGTTTTGGGGGATGCACAAGACAACTCGACCTTCCCTTCCTCCCTGTGCTGGTTTTTTACTAACAACAGACACTAAAAGCACCAAAACCCTATTTGAGGTGCTACTTGTTCTAAGAAAAGTGTCTAGAAAAGCAAATTAGGAATTACAGGAAGGTTGCACAACAGGAATGGAAAAAGAGCAGATTCAATTCAAACCACAATCCAATAAAGAATTACCCACTTCAGCAAATGATGTTGACTTGAGTAATTATATTCTCAAAACTAAAAATTCGCTAAAAACCCTCAAGTAATAATTTTTCCTGATGCCATTTTTTAATTTGGTGCTGATTGCTCTGGGAATGGTTACACTTCTACTGAGACCAACATCCAAAACCCATCTTGGCTCTCTGCTGCAATATGCATGAGGTATCACCAGCCGATCTTATTCCCAAAATGGGGTTCTTTCCATGGCTTCACTTCAGACCACAGACATAAAGTCTTTCAAAGACACTCAACAACCCAGCTGGCTCTTTTCCAGCTCTTGCAAGATCCTTTGGGCAGAAAAGTCCAGTCCTACGGTCCTTGCAGGTGAAATAAAAACCTAAAGACAGCACCTTGTCCTCCCATGGAGCTCAAGAGAGACAAAATTATCAAGGATAATCAGTTTTAAGAGTCCTAATCAAAGCCTTACATTCATCTTTCTTTTCACTGAGTTGCAATCAAGCTATGAAACGGAGAATAAAATTTTTTTTCACAGGAAAACTGAGAGCTTGTCCTCTTAGTGCTGCCCAGACTTTTAGGACAGCATTATTTTTCCTCACAGGGAAGGGAAGAGCTTATCCTTGTCACACTTTTCTGCAAGAGATTCCACTTACAAAAACTCCACATAAACTATCATGGGACTTGCTCAGGAATTTTAAATCAAGCCAGTTCTTCCAGCACCAAAAGGTGTTGCTGTAAAACCTAAATTATCCAAGAGAAAGTATTGATTTTTTTTTTTTTTTTTTGTCTGGGAATATTCACATTTCTGCTCAGGAAACTGAGTTATTTTCTTCTAGGCCTGTTTAAACGTCATCAGAAATATTCATATGGTCAGAATGACCCCAAAGGGTTCAACATTTCCAGTGCCATTCCCCTGGCAGGGCTTGGTTTGCTCCAAGCTGTATTTATTCTCTGTCCCAGACTATGGATGCCACCACAGAGCACAACTGTCTGAGCAACATTTGGGGTCAACCAGTGGGAATATAAAAATGCCAGCATTAATTGCCTTTTTTTTCTTTTTTTTTTTTTAGTGTGTTATTAAATTCAAATTTGCGTAATTTCTTCTGGAACGAAAAGCGCTGAATCTGTAAAATTTAAAGATGGGTATTTTTCTGACATGGCCATTCCCATTTTTATTCAACTAGACCTTTAGTCCTAGGGGGGTTTTTCCCTGAGATTTTTTTTCGTACCTTCTAAATGCCCATTTTGTCAGCTCTTTATTTTTTTATGTTGCTCCTGAAGGTGAGCAGATCCATCCCACAGAACATACAGGTTGGACTAGGAAAAGGATTTGGAATGCCTTCTTCTCCCTTCCTACCTTTGCTCACATTCTGGGTTGTTTGCACTCAGGGAATCATGGAGCAGTTTGGCTGTACTTACTAGGCCCAAGAAATATATAAATGTTCAGCCAAAAAGACTGGAGCCAGTAAAAAACAAACCCATGGGTGGTTCCTGCAGTGCAGAAACTCTAAATATTTCTAGCAGAATCCAGCTATTTATGCTTATCATCTACTTTATTTGTTTTCACTTTTGTTCAGTAAAGCAGATCCCAGACTAAATACAGGAACAATTAGACCTGGAAAATATTTAAGATATTTATTTATCTGCTATTTGGCCAACCTGAATGTTTAACATTGGATATTTTTAGCTAGAAACTTTTTTTTTTTCCCCCTTCCCTCCCTTGCACACCCCACGCATTTTAGTGGTGAGGTTTCAGGGATCCATCATCTTTGCAGGAGGAGGGAGACTGCCACATAAATACTCAGGGGCAAGGTGTAACACTGAAACATGGTACCTCCTCAGCACTCATGCAAGGCAGAAGGCAGCAGAAGTTTCAATGGGATACGTAAATGACATATTAAATACGTTAAATAACATAAAAACACAGCCAACCAAGTGAGCTCCCTCTCTCTGATGTCCCTGCACTTAAGACCCTTTCTTAGGAAATTTAACTGCGGTCTTAGAATTTCTAAAACAGCCTGAAGTTCTGGGCGTTACAGCAGAATTTTAGGAAAAGCCCAGTATTCAGGACTCTATTCACCTCCCTCTAGAAGTGCAGGAGGGAGTGTGTTACTGAACACACTAAAAGAAAAACAAATAAGTAAATAAAAATTATTTGCTAACAACACAAATGGCTTTGAAGCTGCATAAATGTGAAATAGATGCTCATTCCATGTTAAGCTGCCTGGACTTAGGGATAAAATTCCTCAAACTGAGCAAACCCACCTGTCAAACCAACTCACTGTGAGCCCTATCTGTCAGTAACATCTTGGGATTTCTGGCTACCTCAGATCAAAAAGCCTTCCCAAAACTCCCAAATAGCTTCAAAACCTCCAGGGTTTGCAGTCCTGGCAGAATTTTGCAAATGCATCTTGAAATTAAAGGTTGAATATAACATAGGACTGACCTACTCACACCCTTTTTATTTTATTTCCTTCTCTTCCCTTTCCTCCTTTCCTTTTTAAAGACAAATCTTAAGACACTATTTGAAATCACCCACAAGTCAAGTAGGGTTGAACTTTGCCATGCATTGCATCCCAGAAATGAGGATTTTTCCGGATGGACAAAAATTATCACTGCACTGAAGTCATGGCACAAATCTGTTACTTCTTCACGTGTCCAAGAAAACAATCAGCTGTTAACAAACAAAAATATCTTCTTCAACAACTGATGGGAGCCTTTGTCTAGAAGTTTATCCAAACATTTATACAACTTTTGCTGGGGTTTGCTCAGGAAGGAGCATTAAATCACGGGAAGATGGAAACTGATGCCCAAGGACCTGATACTGCTAAGCCAGTCTGTGATTTTAAGAAAATTAAATTGTAAAATGTGAAACTTATCTGGTTTTCCTTAAGCTGTATGTGAATGCATGTGGCAGTCTGCATGTGGATGTTGATGAGATGAGGCTGGAGGGGGAAGTCTTGAGGGGTTGCTCCAGGCAGGAAGGGGAAAAAAAAATCCCTGAAAATACCAAAATCCCAACCCCTAGGATTTCTTTCTGTGACACATGGCAACGAAATAGAGCCCTGCCTAACTTAAACCTGCCTGAGGTCTCCTGTTTTGTGGAGAAATAACACAAAACTGGCTTTCCTTGCCCATTCCCACCTCTCCCTGTCCTTTTCCTCCGCAGTCTGTTCGATGCTGCGAAGCCCTGCACGGCAGTTTGCTCTGGCTTTGAAAGGAAGAGAAAGCGCTTTTAAGTAACAGAGACACTCCTGAATAAATTCTCCCTCGGGAAATAAAAATCTCTGAGCAGCCACTCCACGTCACACGTGGTTTATGTGCTGCATGTGG
Organism: Corapipo altera; assembly: GCF_003945725.1. Taxonomy (NCBI): domain Eukaryota; kingdom Metazoa; phylum Chordata; class Aves; order Passeriformes; family Pipridae; genus Corapipo; species Corapipo altera. The sequence goes on from NW_020884911.1 coordinate 3,019,684, forward strand.
AGCCAGCCTGGAGCCCAGGTCCGCACGGATCTGCCTGTGCAAAGCCAGTCCGAGTAAAATCAATGGGAGGTGGGAGGGGAAATTATTACAGCAGATTCTGATTGTAGTCAAATTTAGATAGATTTAAAAAAAAAAAAAAATCCCTCAATTGAATAGATTTTGGGGCCAAGACCAGATGCTCATAAAACTTTGATAAACGATAGGATGAAATCTGCTTGTGGGGGCTGGTTTTGGTAACGCTTCCTGAACGTTCGCCTACTCCCTTCCTCTGCTGCCTCTTCCCAAACCAAAACACACAAGTGGAGATTTTCAGCCCAGGGCAGGTTTTAGCCACCCTCTCACCCCTGATGGTTTTTTTTTTTTAATTTCATTTTATTTTTTAAACATTCTGAGAAGCCTGGACACAAGCTGGTCTCTCCAAGTCCTGTGCCAAGGGTCTTCTCAGGACCATTCCGTGATACAGGTCAAGACTTGATAAACAGCAAACACCACCCACGTGCAGCTGGCAGTATGGTCCAAGAGGAAGATCTTTCCAGAACAAACCACCCCTAGGTGTAGCTCTTTTGTTTACTGGTTCCCAGATTACAGCATCTCCATTCATGGCTCCTTTTCTGCTGCCTATACAGATAATTAAGGTCCTGAGTGTCCCCTCCTGCACCCAAGAACGGCATGGCCACAGGAGGAAGGATTTGCAATTTGGAAAGCTTTAATTTTTTTTCCCTGATTCAGTAGCACCACAGTCCTAGAGACATGGTAGAGAACATGATGTCCAGCCTCCAGTTTTCCCCCAAAACTTGGTCCAAGAACTCCAGGGTCTTTCCAGTCGGCACAGTCAGGGTTAGCTCAGAAAGATCATCCCAGCTTTCGAGTTATTGGAGCAACTAAGTTCACACAGCAACATGACTTTTCCTCCCTCCATCATCTAAAGTAGAATTCAGACTAAAACGTACGGATTCATAAGGCAACATTTTCTTGAGCTCATTATCCACAAGTTCAAGCCACAAGTTCAATCCTAGACTAAGGCAGCATTAACAACTATCAGGAGCACAATGCCAGGCAGGGATGGAGACGAGATGAGCTGAGTTCTCTCTCCAGACCCACACACAAAAATGATCCTGCCATAAACATCACATGTGCAGGGCTGTTACCTCAAGGCCAGGAGAACATCTGCAAGGGGTGGGCAGAGGGCCCAGGCTCTGCTCTTTCTCACCAAGGGGCAATGAGAGACATCCCCTATGCAGGGGGTGAAATGCTCAACCTTCAGCCCAGCACCTGCCTTTCCCTTCCCATGGTCAGAGCTACAGCTTTTGATTTTCAGATTTGGCAATTTTGACAGTTAAAAACGCTTCTATCAATCAGGAACAAAACCCAAAGATTTTTTAAATTTTTTTTTTTTCTTCAGTAAACTGAAAACCCCTTCAAATTGCTTCAGGCTGATGATATATTGATTTTTCTAAAACAATACCGATTTCTAATTTCTAATACAATTCCAATAAAACTGAAATCAATTTTCAAATGAAAGCCCTTTCAGGAGCAGACAGATCTAACAGTCTACACAACAGGCACACACTCACACGATGGGACCCCTGAGAAAAGGGGTCAGCAACAAGGGTTTTCCCCATTCCTCCAAGGAAGCCAGGCTGGAATGGCATGTCCTGTACATCCCAATACACGTACATGCCCCAGCAAAGCAGCATAGTCCTGTGGCCAAGATGGAACAACCAAGGGAATCTGAACCAACTCTTCTCTGCACCCTGCCTACACGGGTGCTCCACATCGGGGTGGTGCCAACAGCCACTTCAGGTGGGAAACACTTCCTAAAGCGACACCAAATTTCCAGCACCGAGTTGGAGAGTTAGATTTTTCCCCTGTAATGGGTCCAGTGCATGGAGCTGCCTGTGCAATTCCATGGTGAACCTCCCACAGAATTGGTGCGAGCTGGACGCGCCCGCTTCCCAGAGCGGTGCCGAGCACCGTGCGCCATATCTGCTAATGGAAAGGTCACAAAACAAATATTAGCCAAAGCAATCAAGAACGTCAAGTGGAAATTCCCTTGGGAACGTGTCCCCTTATACCCCAGAAATTCAGGTTGGCAACTTGTGACAGGTACAATCTGGCTCCCATATGTCTCGCGCGCAGAGCGGAGGAATGTGTATCCATGCTCCTTCCATCACTATAACAACATGTCAAAAGAGCCACCTCTCAGCAGGAAGGCACACAGAAACACCAAAAAAAAAAAAAAAAACCAAACAAAACAACCCCAACCACGCAGCATTTGGCACCAACCCTGGCAAA
>NW_020884911.1:3026978-3053480 GCF_003945725.1 Corapipo altera
GGGAGCGCGGGCGCTCGAACAGATTGTTGGATTCAACAGACAGATTGGCCCTTGCCGTAGAGTTTTCTGTTTTGAATTTCCTCCATTATATTACAACCAAAAATAATAATATTAAAAATAATTACGATTTGTTATCTATTTGCAAGCCAGCAGGAAAACAAGCCTCGATTCCCACCAACGTGCAACATAACGCCTTTAATTTACCTTTACCTTCCAATAGGAGGCCAAGGACCAGGATATCAAAGCTGGTTTCAGTTTTGGAAGTAGACGAGTGGCATATATTTTGGATTGAATTTTTGGTTTGGGGTCTTTTTGTTGTTGATTTTGGAGTTGGTTGTTTTTTTCCACAAAGGTAAGTGCGAAAAAAGGTCCAATTAAACCCTACAAGGACCATCTCTGCATCTCCTGCACTTTAATATCCTTTAAATCTCCCAGGAAGTGTGACATCAGGCACTCACACACCAGTTCCAACAAAGCCAGTGCACATCTGAGGATGACACTGAGAACGAAACAAAAGGACTGAGAAGCTGAAGGATGTTTTTCAGGACACTGACTATTCAACCCAAGTCCAAACCCTGCGTTTTCATTGCACAAAGAGCCTGTTAAAAAAAAAAAAAAATAATCCTGGTGGTTAGACATTTGGAGACAAGAACTACTTCTAAAGCGGCAGAGATAAAGCTTTATCCTTTCACCATATGGACACCATATTTCACAGCCTCCAGCCCATCCTGCCGTTTCTGATTAATCACTCAGTCAGCAATCGATGGGGGTCCCCCCTTCTACTGACCCACCTCACGATACACGTCCCTTCCACAGACCCATCACCTCTGCTGGGATCATCTGGCCACTGCTGCTCCATCTCCACAGCTTCTCCCCCAAATCCAAGAGCTGAAATAAGACAGACCACAGGGAAACAGGCTCCTGCCTTCCTGGCAAATGCTCCCCATGCCACTGGACCAGAGACCGCCCCATGACAGGCACCCACTCAGTTCCTCAAGCTGCAGAAGGCAGGCAACACGCGTGCCTCTCCACCTATTTAGGAGTTTAATTTCAGGCAGCTTTTTCTTTATTTTTATTTTTTTTTCCTTTTGAAATGACACCCTGCCTTCCTTCCCTTCACTGCTTCATTAAAGTTATGTTTCCAGCATAAAGAAGACATCACTGCCAGGAGGAGGGCGAGTTTGTAAATGGTCTAGACCTTACACTATATAATGTACCAAGAAGTATTTTAACAGTGGTTTATAGCATATGCAGGACAACATGGAGCAATCCAGGGACAACACACTGGGAGCCTTTAAGTGAGCTCCCCCTGCCCTCAGCTCCTTAGAAGTTAATGATTTAACACTGCAATTTGCCATGAAGAATTATTCTCCAAAACGTGTAGAGTCAAAGTGTCCTGCTTGCACCAGGCAGCCAAGCTCTCCCATGGATATTTAATAACAGCTTCCCCCTATTCCACCCTGGAAAGAGGCAGCCAGCCACAACCTCCTGGAAAACTTGAGCGCACACTCAAACACTCGTATGCATGTAATAAATTTGGGTGTAGATATAGAGCTCAACAGGTACTGAGAGAACTTATAGATGCTAAAGGGAACGTGGCATTCCATAAATCGGTCAGCAGAACTGACAGCACTGATCAGAGATACACCAGAGACAACACAATGGTCTGTTTTGCTGAATAACAACAATGCTTATATGAACTATCAAGTCATTTCCATACTTCCTATTAAACGTGCCCCAAAACTCTTCATTTCTGAGTCGTTTTGCTGATATTTTCAACTAACTGAAAATATTTCGCTTATTTCATTGTCCATGTGTGACAACTGCCTTCTTTTTTTTCCCCCCTCTTTTTTCAGGCTGGGTTTGTGAGCCATCACCTTTAAATTCCCACTTTGCATCCAGTTTAATCCCTATTTGGGACAGTTTCACTCACAAATGGCCAACACACGACTCATGGACATCAAGAGGTACCAGTTTTCAAATATAAATGTGGCATTTTTCTCCTTCTTAGGCGATCCAATATACAGTTTCTCATAAAAAAACAAGTTTTTCAACTAACTTTCATACCCAGACGCATCAATGTGTTTTTTCCACCAATGTTCAAGCAGAAAGTGATTCCCACCAAACCTTAACCACGCCCAACATCCAGGTTTTGGCTGGAGTGGCACCCTCTTCCCCTTTGCAGTCTCCCTGGCAAATGCACCAAGGAATTAACTGGCAGAAGTTTTTGAGCAGAATAATGTTACTGCATTTAGCAGCTTCTCCCATTCTAAACTGACTAGTTTAGCCAAAAAAAAAAAATAAAAAAAATAATCAGATATTAAGTTTCATCCTAAATATTAAGAATTAAAATGAAGGAGCCTTTTTAGCTATGGCATTGGTAGCTCTTTGTAATTAACCTATCCTCCTCCCCAGAGAAACTTGGGTTTAATTTAATTTTTAAGGGGATGAGGAGCATTATTTATTGGTTTCTTTCAGGAAGGCTGTGGGCAAACACACCAAAAGCAGTGGAAGGAGCCAGAAATTTTCTTTTGGGGTTTTTCTTTCATCCCCCCATGTTGGTTTTGGAGGTGGGAAACTAGGATAATGCATAGGACATAATTTAAAAAAAAAGGATGGGGAATGCAAACCAAATGGGAAGATCCAGGCACCAAAAAAATAGCAGAAGGAGCAGACTTTGAAAGATGCAAGTGATGCCAACAATTAGATATCAACTGAGTTACATCATCCACTATGGCCAAGATGTTGAGCCAGATTCAACCACATCCTGAGATGTCAGGGAATGCATTAGCACAGAAGTTGCACACTTATCATGGGCATGGGTTACAAGGGCTCAACAGCTCCAAAAATTAAGTCTGGTTCAGAGATTAAAGCCCATGGGATGAGATGCAGAAACAACTGTGGCCTTGTGTTCTGCCTTTTACACCTTCTGTGGCTTTAATCTCTGAACCAGACTTAATTTTTGGAGCTGTTGAGCCCTTGTAACCCATGCCCATGATAAGTGTGCAACTTCTGTGCTAATGCATTCCCTGACATCTCAGGATGTGGTTGAATCTGGCTCAACAGCTCCAAAAATTAAGTCTGGTTCAGAGATTAAAGCCACAGAAGGTGTAAAAGGCAGAACACAAGGCCACAGTTGTTTCTGCATCTCATCCCATGGGCTTTACTCTCCAAGACTCGGTCCTGGCAGGAGCACTACAAACTCCATTTAAGAATGAGATGCTTGTTCTGCACTATCTGACCAGCACTGAGAAGGGCACTACCAACAGTATTTAATGCAGCGCTGGGAAACAAATGTGAGGATACTTTCGACACTTCTATTTTGATATTTCCTTACAAATAAGTGCCTATATTTGTAACATGCCAAAGGAGAACCACAGAGGGTTTTTTCACCTCTTGCAGAGTGAGATAAGAGCTGAATCGACCAGATGTTTTGCAGGAAACCTCAATATATTACTTAGGCAAAGCCTTGCACAAGCCAACCACGATGCCTCTGGTTTGTTAAAAAGGGCCAGAGCGGGGATCTCCTCTGGTTTGCAGGTTTTTATAGACAGCTCTCCTCATCAGACCGCAGTATTTATAGAAGATTTGCACCCGGAGGATGAGCCAAATGGGAAAAACAGGCTCCTTTTTTTTTTTTTTTGCAGGTGCTATAATTGTGCCTGCAAGTGCCGTGCCACTGACACTTCTAACTTCTAATTAGACTTACAAATCAAGCACTGGGATGCCAACATGGTTTCCCAACCTAGAACTGCAGTTGTACTCAGAGCATTTCATGCTCAGACCCATTGGGATGGGATCATGGTGGGAAGGCAAGACCTCTGGGCAGGGATCTCCATGGAGCCAGGGGCTTTTAGAGGGTCAGAAATGTGTCCGTGGCATCAATACCACCTGCAAAATTCCACACAGAAGTTGGGGTGTCTTAAATCCCCTTTCCTTTGGGGAATCCACAGCCCTGCTGCTACACGAGTCAGATGATGCCACCCCTGGTTCTGATACCTGAGCATCCCCAACTCCCACTCAGCCCAGTGTCTGCTTGGCCTCTGCAGAGCTGTGCCTGGTGATTAAACAAAAGCAAAAAAGATGTTCAGTTAGAAGAAGGGGAAAGTTTCAAGCAATTCTTCCTCTGGAAGTGAAAATACCCAGAAACAGACTCTTTAAACTAACAGGACTTACTTAGTGTAAATATTATGTTTCCAAGGTCCAAGTCTGAAACATTCAACTTCATGTTGTTTCCATTTTTTTATGTATATATTTATAAAATACTCTATATTCTCGAGCATCTCACGTGACTGCCCAATCTCACCGTGATGCACAGCCACAGAGTGGTTATCAATGTCATAAATAAATAAAAAAACCCAAACCCATGCTGAAATCAAAAGGTCACTTGCATAACTGCCAGGGAAAGCAGTGGCGAAGTGATTTACGGACACAGGAAATATAATTCAGGAGCAAGGAATTCCTTTGGCAGTTAATAGAAGTAATTCAATGAGGGTTTAGAGGGGGAGCCCTGAGTGAAAAAAACAATTCTTTGGGAAGACTGATACAAGGCCATAAGCAACTTGGGAGTGCGTTAATGGCTCACCAAAACCTTTGGCTTCGGGAATGAGGCGGAGACGTGAGCCCAGAGCCAGGAGATGCCCACGCCACCTCCGAGCACTCCTCGCTGTTGAGCTCCCCCATCAGCAGCTCCCAAGAGGCAATGGGTGCCACAGACCCCATCACATCACCCAGACGGGATGCATCCACATGGCAAGGCCGTTTCTGGAATAATCCAACTGTTAAGCCGTTAAAAGGCTCACGTACAGCGGGGGTGGGGGGGAGGAAAACCCCCCAGCGAGCGTTTTAAATACTAATAGTTTAATAGTTCTTTCATTTAAACCCGTATCTTTAAGTGCGTAACAATATGTCATTTTATGCGTGTCCTATAGTCAAATTACAAACCCGCGTGCGAGCGCGAGCTTAAGTGGCATTTAAAAATAGCCCTCGCTATTACTGCGGGCACACAATAAATTAATGATGGAGCGTTCAGCTCTGCCTACAGCCCAACAACCTTGTTTCGGAGCGAGCGGGACACAAGCTGCAAATAACGCAGGCGAGTCCCCCCCCCCGGGGAGGGCGGGCTGCCCAAATTTGGGAGCCTGCCCCCAAAAACCCTACACCTTGGCCAAACAACTCACCCTGGCAGGTCAGCGAGGGACCCCACCCTTCCCGAGCCGCCCTCCCGTGCAGCGACACCCATCATCTTATTTTATTTTTATTCCTCCCCCCCACCCCTTTGGTTTCAGCTTTGAATGGCAATTAGGAAAAGGTTAACCGAGTGCCTTTCTCCCAGGAATCCTCTTCCTCCTTTCAAAATAACAGCGTTAGCAAAAGAAAATCCCAGATTAGGCTAACAGGTAGGAGCGTGGTGCAGCCCTGGGAGATGCTGTTGGAAGTGGGGAGATTGGGAGAATCATCCCAGCGGGAGACTAATACTCATCATTCGGAGCTGCAGCTGAGGCCCATTTGAGTGACAGGCAGCCGGGAGCTGAAAGAGCCGCTCATATCCCACAACTGCTGGCATGCAGACTTGAAAGAGATTTATTTCAGGATAATTAGCTGGGAGTATTAAAGGTGGCAGGAAAGATCTGCAATTACTGTTTAGCAAACAGAATGGAGGCAAAAAAAAAAAAAAAGGGGGGGGTAGGAAGCCAAAAATGAAATTAAACCCCCCCAAATATTTCTCCACTTGAAAGTTGTTAAATAATTGAAAAAGTTCAAAGCAACTTTACTGTATTCGAAGTAGGGAATTTGGGGTGGGGGAAAGACAGAACTCCATCCCATGCAATCAGCTAAATCTTTTCCAAAACAGAGCTTTGCAAAGGTGAAGTTTCCCAACTTACATGGCAAAGAGGAGCTGCCTCCACTTTCCTCCCTTTTTGCACACCCTTTGGGGCAGCACCAAAAGGCTTACCCTGGGAATATGTGTTTTCTGAGCTAAAAAACCCAATAATAATATATCTATATCTACGTGCTCAACCATCAAGAGTTTTGATGCGGAGTTCTAAGGTGATTTTTTTTCCTGCTGCTCTTTTCCAGGGCTGACAAATTTCCCTCTTTCCAGCAGAGGAGATGTGTTTTTACAGTTCATTTAAGAAGGTGGGGACTGCTGGTAGCAATAAATGTCTTACAAGAGAGGCACACCAGAGTAAGTACTGGGAGATGAGGAGGAGACCGAATATATGGAGAATTCTTATTGCAGTTTTCCATAGACTCATGGGCTGGTTCAAGTTGGAAGAGACCTTAAAGACCATCTAGTTCCAAACCCCCTGCCATGGGCAGGGGGGATTATGGAAATAACAACACAGGTGCTGTCTGCATTTATTATGGGGGGGGGGTCTCCTTCTTAAAAAAAAAAAAAATAAAGAAGGAAAAAAAGGTATTTTCCTTGTGGAAACTGGGCTGACTTCAAAACCCAAGCAATGCTTCGAAATGACCATTTCCAGCCCGATTCAATGTTTCCTTATATCAGCCTGGGCTAAGCTTTATTCAGCTCCATCCACGTACCCTGGCAGCCGCTGGCATCACTCATGAGCGGGTCTGGTGCCAAATATAAATAAAGTTCACCCAACACACAGAGCCTCAAAGCATCCAAGATTTTCATCGGGCTTCAAGACTCATTGTTGCTGAGCCTCACGCTGCTCTTTCAAAACAAGGAGCCTTTTCTGCATTCTGCTCAATGATCTACAGTCCTCCAAAATCATCTATTTATTTATGCTCTATTCTGGGATTTGCCCTCTGAGATGAAAAAAAAAAAAAAACAACCACAAAACGACAACACTGCTCGAATTGTGTGGAAATACCAGGCTTGCCTGGCCCACTTTGGGGAGGTCAGATAAAGACTGGGAAAGCCAAAGTGATTTTTAGTTGCCCAGCACCAGACCCACAGGGGAAGAAAAGGAAAAGCCAAGTAAAGTGACGAGATGGGGCCTCGCTGCCAGAAGAGTGCTTGCTATACACGACTGCCCACTTGGGCTAAGATACAGGGCAAAATCAGAGTATCGTGGGTAAACCCGATGGTTATTTATTTTTTCTTTTTAATTAAAAACAAAATAACAAAAGCCAAAAAAGTAGCCAAAGCCCCCTTTGCTAAACACACCAATTTCAACGTGACTTTCACAGGGAAAAGTTTCTCAGCTCCAGGATGAAGTTTCTGACCCGAACAAACAAGGTAAAAAGTCATCCCAGAATAGCCTAAGGCGAGTCATTGAGGACATTCCCCTGGGTTGTGAGAAACCCAGTTTCCAGTCCCTGTTTTTCCCTGCCCGACACGGCCAAGGGCAGGCAGCTGCCAGCGAGCTGGGATGTCCTGCCTCTTCCCAAGCCTCACGCAAAACACATCTCACCTGTATGGAATTTCCACGGAAAACCCTCCCAGCTCTGTCTCCCCATCACACGCCAAGTCAAGAGCTTAAGGAAAGCCACTTGAGCTTCGGATTTGTGAAACAAACAACTTATCTACGATAAAGGTTTTCCCTTAGTACTTGTAGAAAGTCTCTAATCTCTGGAAAACTGCTGTGAACAGTGTTTGCACATGATTTTTCTCTAGTGCTCTGGAAAGCAAAGTCCATATCATCCTTGCTCTCACCCCGTGATCCCAGATCCAGCAGCTGCATCCTTTTCTCCTCGTGCCATTACCCCACAGGGGATCCAACCCAATTCAAACCTGCCAAAGCAAAGTCAAATCACGACCAGCCCTCACCCATATAACAGGCTACATTATTCCCTCTATCCTCCTCAGGGGGGAAAAAAAATAAAAATCCCATAAAGTGGCTCTCTCTCCTTGGAGAGACCACCTGGGCTTTCCAGGTGATGCTGGAGAAAACACCCAGTATCTTCTTTCCTGCTCAGAAGGGCACAAGGGAGGTGAGAGCACATCATCCCTCAGTGCACGTGCCATGATCTCACCATCCAAGCACAGTGGTCAAGTGGCCTTAGATGGGCACCACATCTAACAGACCCATGTCTCCACCACTCTCTCTCCCTGGCCTGGAGAAACCTTATGGATTTCTCCTCCTCTGCTCCCCAGTGTATAAAGTCGAAGGATGATACTCTTTCTTCCATTCTTGGGCGGATTAATTATTTAAAATTTGTAAAGCACTTCAAAGATGAGAAATGTTAAGCGTTGTTATTACCCACGTCAGTAGGATGATGATGGCTTTATCTCATTTTTATAAACTTCCCGGGGAAAAATCGGGAACATAACAAAAGCTCTTTGAACATAAGAATGTTGCTGTGTCCAGCACATTCAAACATGGGCAGGATTGGCCCCTCTGCACTCAGAATCAAACTAATATCTCCAAAATAACAGGAATAATCAAAGATATGTGATGGTGGCTTGAAGCATGTCCCTGTCTTTGGCTCGGGAAGTGGCAGGAGGACTTTGCTGGACCACAGCAAGCACTGACACTCAAAGGAGCCCGTGGCATCTAAGGCATCCCAAGGCACTCCACAGGGTGGGGAGATTTTTCTGCAGAAGAGTTGGCACATCATAAAAAAAAGCAAGAAAATAAGGAGTGCTCCTTCACATGCACCTTCTTCCTCCTCACCCCATCACCCTCCACATAGGCAGCTCATGCAAAAGGGTTGGGGGAACCCACCTCACACTTGGAAAAGCACCTGTAAATATTCATGTATTCTTTGCCACTTAACATCAGCACACCACACTCGTTTTCCCAGCTTGGCCTGCAACCTGTTCACACGTTAAACTACTTAGAAAGCACTTTCTTTTCGCTGACAGTCTTTGAAGTAAATATAAACCATAAATATTTGATTTTAATAGGCAGAACCACAAGCACTTTTCTACTGGAACACTTGGACTATTACACCAAAAAAATAATAAATTTTTAATTAGGCTTGAAGTTCCCACCACTGCTTCCCCAGCCTCAGGTTGTCATTTGCTCTTCTCCCACTGCCCAGCTCTCCCTTTGGCCTCAGTCTCCCTCACCAAATAGGAAATATCAGTCTTTACCCATTTAACCACGTTAGAGCTCACATTTATGAAGTGCCTCAGATGAAGGTGTTATTAAAACACACGTGGGAGAACATCTCCATGTAAGTGCAGAGAAACACACTTTCTCTCATGGGCTGATAACCAGCTATAAACACAAATGACACTATTTTTATCATAGAAACTATTAAGAAGAGACAGAAACACAACACGCCACAGATTTCTGGGTTCTATTTGAATCTAACAAACTGCAAACATCTTTCCTTTAAATATTTCCCAATGCCTTAAGCCTCCAAAAAAATATTTTCTCCTCCTCCGCTCAGTTTTGCTCACCTATTTGGTGTCATTCTCTTCATGCTCTACTGACAAAATAACTGTTTTTCAGAGTGCCAAGTCCCTCCCTGGTTCTCCAAGTTGACAAAGACACAATCATTAATCTGGGCATCGTATTTAAAAACTGCACCTGCCTGCTTATAGAAAATCCATGGATGCTTCTCGATATGATAGATAACGCCACGATTATAGATAATATTATTATGATAGATAGTATTTCCGAGGCAGAGCCCCTGGTCAGAAAAAGAAACTGTTTAGCAAAGCCATATCTGTTCAGGAGTTCAGCCATTTGGGATTACAGGTCACGTGTCAATGGGAAAAGCATCTCATCCTGGTTGGAGCTCACGTTTGCTCCTGTGTCACAGGACTGCTCATCCTAACAGGTTGCCAGCTAAGACAGAATACTTCTCCTCTTAGAGAGTGGCCCTTGGATTGAGGATGAGCATCATCCCAGAATCACAGAAGAAACCTAAAGACCATCTAATTCCAAGCCCCCTGCCATGGCTGGGTTATATGCATATATATATATATATATGCAGTTTGTAACCTACATATATTTTGTAACTAGATAAAGAAGACACAAATATAAAAAGCTAGACTGTATTAAGAAAAATTTATATCACCCTCCTCTGTAAAGATGCATATTTTGATTTTCTCTCATTATTTATGTCTGCATGTATACATGGGAAGAAAAATGCCTATACGAGAGGCAGATAACTTTTGAGATGAGGACTCACTTCCCAAGGAATCCAGGTGACATTTACAAAGGGCTGGTGTAATCCTTACTCAGGTGACCAAGCACCTACTGGGGAAAGAAAATAAAGGGGGCTTTTTAGGAAGTTAAATAACTGTCCCCATGGCTGCACACTGGGCTCGTGCTCGCTCCCAGCCACTGCCCGAGCGCGCCGCTCTTCAGTGGGAGTTGTCACTCCGGTACTAATAAAATGTGATGGTCTAATTGTATTAGCAATTTCCCATCATGTTATATTAATATGCATCATACTAGTATCCATTTTCACTAATGTGACATGAAAGGCAGTAATTTGATTACTTTTCCCTACGATTATGGGGAAGGGAGCTTGGCCTTCTGGACGGGCCATGCTCCAAGGCAGCTGGAACACTGAGCTCCTGGTCCTGTCTCCATCCCCAGCACCCTGAGGGGGTCACCCCGCCCTTGGGTATCTTGGTGTCACAGCTGCTAAACACACAGTTCACAAAGGTTTGGGGAATCTCAAGTAAAAGATGTTGGACATGAGAAGGATGGCCTGGAGCAGTCTCCATCCAGCGTGGTGTTTTCCTGTATTTTCGTATTTTCCAAAACTCCTATAACCATCATTAAAATGGATGGAAGCTTTCATATAGGGAAGGTCTCATCTACAGCAGGTGCCTCAGCCCTGACAATGCAGATCAATGATGCTCTCCCTGCTTATATGCAATGCCTTTTATAATACTTCTTCCCTTTTTGGTGGACAAGCCTTTTAGAGCCCTTCTGCTACCACATTCCTACTGTTGTGGTCCTTAAAGAGGCAAATACAGATGCTCATAATGCAGAAGCAGCTCATGTAATTGCACAGTTTGAGGATGCTGAAGTTAGTCTGCAGAATTCACTTTGACCCCAAGCTCAGGGTTTGTTTCCTTGCAGGTCTGAGCAAACACTACAGTACCAATGTACCAGGGTTACAGCTATAAAATGGGAATAATAAATTTTTGTTATTCTTCTGATGCTTTGCAAGTTTTTTTGTAGCAAAGAACGTATCTTACTCTGGCTATCTGCTGCCACTAAAGTAACCCTGACAGGTCCGCGGCATAAACAAGCAAAATCAGCATCCTGTCCATACCTGCAGCCTTCAGAAAACACATTACAAACTCATGATGCAGCCACCACTTATTTTCCTAATTAAAGAGTTGATGGAACTAGAAATATTTGTGCAGGACCACTCACCAGAACAGGTAAAGGAGGACTTGGGCCCAGAGAAGGTAAGATGCACCCCAACCCTGAGCAGCCTCCAACTGGCCACTTGGAGCTACTTGATCTGGCAACACAGCCACTCCACAGCAAGGATTTGTGTTAAATCATGCAAGTTTGGGTAGTCCCACAAGGCTGATTTGCTTCCCTGCCCAGAAGGATTGTCAAAACTCACCCGGCAGCTCCACTTGCTGTGGAACAATAAACCATGGGAGCACGCCATAAATCCCGGTAATGCGCTCGGAGGAAGGCAGCCGCTCCGAGGTCAGAGTCAGAGCTTCTTGGGAGCTTGCAGACAAAAGATTTTTCATCAGAAATTGCTGATTCACCAAAACTGAGGCTTTTTCCACACAACAAACCAATCTCGCTGCAGCTTTCATTAGGGGAGATCTCCCTGGCCCCGGGCAGAATTAATGACCACGGGAAGAGAGGCAGAAGCCTCCTCTGAAACGACCTGCAGCTTTCACCTGGACCACGAGGGACCAGCATCAGCACCATCCTACACATCCCACTGGCCCATGTACTCCGGGATAAGGCTGTCCCACACCTCCCTGGCTGGAGCAGCTGTGCCTCCCCTAAGAGATTAAACACCTATTTACCCCAGGAGAGAGATGCTCTGTACCAGAGGTCTCTGCAAGGATGCAGGAGCATGGCAGCACAGAGCCTTCCCTGCAGTGGCAGTGCTTATCCTCGCAAGGTGTTTTGTTGCTGATGCCAAGGAAAACAGGATAAATTCCACTCCTAGCCCTGAAACTTGCCATCCCCATCCTTCTGCCCCTCTCCAGCCCTTTTGCTGCCATCCACTACCTCCCAGGCACAAAGAATAATGACAGAGAAGACCCCAAAGACACAAGCTGGAGGCATGGCCATAAATCCTGCTCCACTCTGGGTCCCTGGGGACGCAGCACACCACAGGAGGGGATGTGGGACTCTGGCAGGCCAGATATACGAGCAAGGGGGGGATAAAGCAGGGAATCAATGTATTTATTCTCCCTCCGTCATCCTTCAAACTTAACTCAAACCTAAACTCCCTCTGTGTTCAGAAAAGTTCACTTTGAGCCTCTGTAGTGTGGGACAAGCAATATTCAAGCCTTGAAGCAGCCCCACGAGGCAGCAGAGCAGACAACCACCCATGCCTCAGAGTTTCCCTGCCATGAGGCCACCACATCTGCAAGGGGTTAATAGCCTGGCCTCCTCAACCAGTGATGGTTATTTTTAATGTACCAGGGGAAGGAATCTGGACCTCCACTATTTTCAGTATTTCCCTCTTCAATTCTCAGCAGAAATGTCCCCAAAACCAAACCAGTTGGTCTCAAATACTTGCTCACACATGTCCTGACAGACACAAGCCCTGCACATGGTGGCCAGGACAGGGCTATGGGTTGTGGTTCCTCCCTTACTTCTTTTTTTGTGGGTAAAAAGCAGAACCCCCTGAATCACCCAGGATGTCCCTGCACACTCATGGAATGCTCAGGCACAGAAAGCACCACACATCCCAGGAAGCTTCCTCCTCATGGGAGATTTGCAGCCTGATTTGCACTCCAGAATCCTGAGTGGGTGTTGGAAAAAAAAAAAAAGAGGCTTGGTGTTGGCAAAAAAGTGATTGGATGAATTCTGTCAGCCTCCTGTAAGGACTAGGAGAAAACAGGAATGAGGAGAAAGAGCAACAGACTTCACTGAATGCTTTCCTATGAAGGACAGGGCATTTCCAGGTGTGGTGCAAAGCCAACACCACAATACCCAAGTCAGCATCCGTATGGTTCCCAAGTCCTTGTCTGCATCCAGAAACACAACCAAGCAGAAGGACACTGTATCTATACTGCAACATGCCAACTTGTTTTAAACAAATGCTTTCCCTGGCTTTTTCCTTTGGAAAAAAAAAATCCAAGTCCCATCAGTGATGGGCACGTGAAGGTCAGTCCCCAAGCAGGGGTAGATTCCAGCTCCAAATACTTTTCTGTGCCCAAAGGAGAGGGGAAAACAGCAGCAGAACCAAGAACCTCTCCCAGCTCCCACTAGGCTATCGGTTGCTGCTGGAATAAATCAAAATCAGTTATGGGAAATGTAAAATTATCATTTGGAAAATCACTCTCTCTGAATAATTCAGTCATTGACTTTCACATCAAACAACCATTCCAGCCACCCACACACGCAGTTCAGTCTCCTGCTTAGTTTTAAACTCTCTTTAATTATCGGCATTAACCTATCACGTCACTATTTCATCCTTATTTCATGCCGGAGGAGGGGCTGGTGGTTTGATAAGGCACAACGAACTGGAAGACTTTGAGTTGTCCTTCTGCTCCTCCCGCCCAGCTTTGCGGGGCTGCCTCTGCCCCCCAGGTGACAGCAAGGACACCCCAACCACAAGTGCACCTTCAGCATCTCTCAGAACCTTTGAACAGGGAGAGTAGCATAGAGTCATAGAACAGTTGGGGTTGAAAGGGACCTTAAAAATCATCCAGTTTCAACCCTCCTGCCGTGGAAAGGACACCTTCCACTAGACCAGGTTGCTCAAAGTCCTGTCCAACCAGGCCTTGAACACTTCCAGGGATGGGGCAGCACACTTGTCCCCAATCCCATCACTGTGCGACTTGGTAGGAGCTGGTGCCTTCGCACCTCCCTCAGCCCTAAAGAGTTTCTCCAAATAACACATGCTGTTCTTCACACCCAGGATGCCCAAGCATCCCCTTTTAGGTTGTTTTTCAGGAAGCCTCTCACTAAGCAGCAAACTAGACCAGCCTTATGCACTCACCTTCTCTCGGTGTTAATCACTTTCAGCAAGCAGGACCCCACCACAGACCTGCCTTGATTAGCATCCCCCATCCAACTCACCGGAACAGCCAGAAATTTAAAGACTGTTTCACAGCAAAAGTTTATCCCTTTTCCTTTAAAGTTCCTTATTCTCCCTGCACTTCAACGTGTTTAAGTTACTTTCACATTTTATTTGTCTACTGAGCTCCTGAAGTTGGGAAAATTAGTATTGTGTGTGCGGTTTGATTTAATTAGTAATTGGGGAAATAGGTCTGGCATGTTTCATGGAGGCTTGGGGAAATTGTCAATTAGCATTGTGTTAATTGGTGTCTGCTGTCCTTGCTTTTTAGTTTTTAACCCCTTTTACCTTGTTCCCACTTTTGGTATGTAAAAATCTGGCTGCTTATTATTCTTTAAGTAAAGGATTAATTGCTTGAATTCCTGCCTGTGCCGGGTGTCCTTTTTCCCCTCGCGTGGTGGGATTTGTGCGTGTCCTCCAGGCACTGGTTTTGGACACTGCAGTGGATTTATCCCCCTGACCCGGTGTCACCCTGCCTGGGGCCAGGATCTCTCCCCTGTCACCATCACAAGCCTGTCTGCTCCAAAGCCAGCTTTTCCTCCCAGAGATTACTTGTCTTTTCCTTCTCTCCCTCATGCCATTAATCACTCACTCCAACAAGCACTGAAATCCCTAAGAATTTAGCAAACAAAAATTTGAATAAAGGAAAGATGAGTGAAAAAGAGGGAGTTTGCCACAAAATTAAAAAAGTAAACTTTGACACACGAAACACCAGCCAAGGAATGGGAAGGATATTCCCTTTAAATTTGCCGTACTGGATGTCCAGCGATAAACCAGAGGTTTGCATCTCTGCCTGATGGGAATAATTAATTAAATGTTAATTGTTATTAATAACCAAGGTCCTGATCTTGCAGGCAGGCATGCATACACTTAGATTTAGGACATCCATACACACAAGGGTAAGGCACTTGCAATCACTTCTAAGAGCAATGCTCCCAGAGAGCCTGAGAGCACTTTAAACACACGCACGTTCCCAGCCCACACAGAGCATCCCAGCAGAGGGGAATCCTGGAGGAGAGCAGGATTTGTGAAGGCACAAGCCAGTGCTGAGTACAAATGGTTCATTTTGGAACCCTGGCTGGAGCACCCCCATCCACACACAATTTTGGGGGTTCATCCAGCTGAATCCTACCAGCCCAGACCTGATCCCCATAGCTTTAGGAAGAGCCACCAGTGATGCCCAGGGATGCTCCTGAGTGTGAGGCGGGGGGGGCCTGTTTATGCATCAGCTTGGCAGGGAGCCAGGAAAAGGTCTCAAAATTATTCAGAGCACAATTAAAACACAATCTTTCCAAGCAGAGACATTTGCATGGAAAACTGCAGGGGAAAACTCCTCCTTCGGCCCCCCCGTTTGGAGGGGAGGCCCGTGCATGTGCAAGATGACCGGGTTAAGTTGGCTCAAATGCCTCAAAATCCACCTGGCATTTCCAAACTCTTGGGCTTTACTTTTTTCCACAGTAATTTCCAGCCAGCCCTGCCCCTGGCAGCCCAGCAGGCATGGAGCAGGTAGTTGGGGTCTGGTAATGCCCACCGTGACACACACTGAAAAATTATCAAGTCATGCATGACATGGTCAATCAACAGCCAACCAACAGCAGGACCCACAACACTTAGCTAAAAAAAATCTGCAGAAATGGTACATCTTTTAACCACTGGTAAAAGTTGCTCTTTTCCAGGGAAAACTGTTGCCAACTGGAGCAATCCACCTGAGGCATGTAATAGGGGAATTTGAAGGAGTCAGTTCCATAGTGGAGGGGGTAAATTTAACCAACCCATGAGAAGGTTACAGGGGCTTTAAATGATATTTGCATAGAATTAGAAAGTAATAATTAAAGTACTGAATCATCTGAAAGGCACTACACTAATACTGTCTTCACAATAATTATCTCACCAGAATTTCAGAGGCTGAATTATTTTCTATTGGATTTACAATTAATTTTGTAAAAATAACAAATCCTCCCTAAGAGAGACCATGGTACTATAATGATAGCACTTGAAAGTGCCACGCAGGCATTAACCAGCTGATCTTCCCAACACTGCTGTAAGGTAGGGAAGCACTTATCTCCATTTGGGAAGTGTACAGACAAGGGAGTTGAGCTCTGCTTTAAACCCAAGCTGGGCAAACCTGGCCCAGTCACCTCAGAGTTATTGATCACCTGGAGTACCCAGGACAGAAATGCACCTCATGGAGAAGGGAGGAATGATCACAGAGGATAAACATAGGCAGGAGGATGAACCCCAGCTTGTTACAGGCTTCTCTCCACTAGATCTGCAAACAAAAGATGAGTCTTTCCTTCTGCTGGTTGAGAATAACACATCCCAAATTAAAGCATCCCCCTCCAAGCCAACATACGGGACTGCAGCTGTTAGGGAGCACCTCTGGTGACACCCGGAATGTCCCACACGCTCTCCAAGTGTTGACCCTCCAGTTATTCTCGGGGAATGGCAGGGGTTCAGAAAGCCGAGCTGTCGGAGGGGATCACGGATGTGCTCAGATATGTATTAATTAGAATTCCTGCACAGTTTTCTTCTGTTAATTATAGCTTAATTTGATTGCTTAATAGCTCTGGTTTTCGTAATGTTTAGCACCTGTTGTAAATTGCACAAGATAAATTGTCTTCTACCATCTACGTTGTTTACTCCTAAAATTTTTCATTTCCCTTTCAGCTCCCGGCTTTGGATTTGAGCCGTCGGCTTTTCTCGTCTTTGGCCTTTTCACCAAAGAAATCTCTTTTTTTTTCCCCTTCTTTTTTTTTTTCTCTCTCCAGTGGGCTATTTAGCCATGGAAAGGGGGTTTCTGTTAAATACTTTCCCAAAAGCTACAATTTTAAAAAACAGTAACAGGTAAAGAGGAATATCTGCACACCACAGAGCTTGCAAATGCTGACCCTTGGTATTATACAGACTTTCACTCATGGGTCATCCTCCTTCACCACTGTTGTTCCCTTCTCCCTTTTCAAGGTGAGGGGGGGTGCGTTCATCCTTCTCTTACAGGATTATTAGACAGAAGTGGAGGCCCTGCATCATTAATTGATTTCTTCCATACATTGTACTATGATACAATTTTTCAAGGCTGTGCATAATTGTGTTCCCTGTGCCACTGCTCTATGTTCTGTCCTTGTCATATTGTCATTGAAGGCTGATTCCACCCTCTGTAATTGGAGATGTTCTACTTTTGGACAAAGGTGTGGGGGCAGCTCAGGGGAACAGCGCTGACATTTACTTCATCAATTTATTTTTATTGTTCCTACATTTATTGCAGCTATAACAGCCCTTTAATAGTTATATCTCCTCCCTGTAGGGTATTCTGGTATTTGAAATTTTTTTAACTCATTTGTTCTCACAGATAACAGTAAAGTGCATTTCACGCTAACCTTTAGGTTTCAATCTTCTCTCTTTCTTTGGCTCTGAAGCAGTTGCAGCTTTAAACTTTTACTGCATTGCCAGTCTAAAGGCCACCACCACCGAGTCCATTCTAGCACTGGAGTAACCACAAATTAGTGGTCCTGAAAATTTCAGGGAGGCGAGTCCTAAACCCTGAGCGCCGCTATTACCATAATTCAAACTTGGTCATCCTTTTAATAGAGGGGGAGAAAAATACAGTAAATACTAGCACTGAGTCTCCTTTTACAGTCTCCGGTCAAAAAGAGGGGGTGATAATTGCACCTTTACGACTGGCAAATGTAACTGACTCTGCCACCTCCGAGCTTGTGCCCTTCAGCACCTGCAGAGGCAGTAAATGAGTTCAGTGTTTAGACAAAACTCTGCTTCCATCCACAGGTTTCCCTGTGTCCCTTTCCCACGTGGACCCTTTCCTCTCTCTTCAATTTTATCCCTGCTCAAACTACAACTTAACAACACCACAATGATTTCTGATCATTGACTCGTGGGGGGTGGGGGGTTCAGCAGGTGATTTTTGTTATTTAGGGATGCCCGCCCCTAAACTTCCAAATCTGAGCTTTCCAACAAATGCTTTTGGTCCCAGGTGGGACCTGACCCAGGCACCAGTTTCCCAGCTTGGTGTCCCAGAGCATCACCCAGGACCAGCCAACATCTGCACCAACTGAGGACCAGCAATGGTGCCACCAGGTTGCCTCCACCGTGCAAGACCTTCAAACATCACAAACCCCACTGCTACACTGAGATTTACTCCACTGACACAGTTTTGCTTCCATGGAGGAGGCACCTGCACGAGCCATGATGAGCCTTCCCACATATGACCATAATCTGAGCACCCAGTCCAGAAAGACATGGAACCAGAAGGACACAGATCCAGAAGGAAAGTGCACTTTTTTCCAAACACCCAAACAAAAATCTATGCCACCACCATAGGAAATGTCAGTCATTTCTCCTTTTTTTTAATGGAAGCTCCTGGCAAAGCCATGTCTAACCTGACCTCCCTGGTCTTGCTCTCATCTGTTGCACAGAGACATTCTTCCTCTTCAAAGTCCCTTCTCTTAAAGACATAGCCAAGAGACAGCTTAATTGAAGTGAATTTGGAGCAAGAACAAATTAGGCCAGGGAGATAAACTAGAAATGAGACAATAAAGGATAAGGAATGAGTACTTAAAACAGTGGAAAAGGCCATGGCTTTTTAATGGAACTGTACGACTTCCTACCAAACATACCTAAAGTTACTTTCAAGGAGAGTATTGAGCACTTTGTGGAGTATCTGCTTATAATCCAGCAGACACCTAGGCATTTTCATGAACTAGTACTACTAGTAGTGCTTTCTAGAGCACCAATAGCATGAGCACCCAAAGGACTGTGCCTGGATCTGCCTTTCTGCCAAGGGTCTGACCTGGCTGCCCCCTCCCCAGGGCTGTGGGCCACAGCAGTGTCAGTATGTGGGGCCTGTAGGAGATATTCAGTACCTTTGGGGCTGAGCAGCAAGCTGGTTTCAAAAGACTTTGCAGGAATCCCAACAAGTTGCTTGCTTCAGAAAATTTGAGCAGACCCACGCCTGGTCAAAACCGGTGATGCTGCTCTCCCGGTCACACCCACTGAAATCAGGAGCCTGTCCTCTGAACTCGGTGACACTGTTGCACCAGTGCAAAATTGCTGGGAATTAATGTTAATTAAAAATAAAAAGTAATCAGAATTTATTGCCTCCCTGACATGGGGTAAATGTTCACTGAACAAGGCCCACCAGAGGCAACAGGACTGATCACCTGGGTCAGCGTTCAAAACCCAGAATAACCCAAGAATGTGACTCCTTATCTCCAAGGGCTAATTTTTCAAAGCAGTTTTAGCCTGATCGCTTGACTTTCTACATCCTCATCCTTCATGCAACCCAAATGTGAGAGGCTGCAGCCTGGAGGAGCCACAGTACACTGGGGGGGCAAGGGCACAGAACCACTCCAGCCAGTCTCAACTGTGCAATCTCTGTGTTATTTGAGATATTGCAAAAAGTTTTCCTTTAGTAGAACAAAAACACTCACGTGGAAGAAATATTTTTTTTTTTAAATAAAAATTCAAGTCTTCGGCCCCATCCTCCCCCTCTACTTCAATTTTCAGACGAGCCTTCAGCCATACAACCCCACGGCTTCCCCACAGGAACCACCCTGGCAACGGTACAGAGCTCTCCTAGACGGACCATTACTTGCCATTAGCAGGACAAAGCGCTCCTCTCACTGTGATTAAAACTACCCAAGTCTTGAAGGGACGAGTGTAATTTAAAGCACGGATTCGGTGTGATTGGTGGAAGCAATATTTGTGTATTTGTTTCTCAGGAACCTTAGCGACACTTATTTACAAAATAAACACAGGGGAGTAGGGGGAAGAGGGAGGAAGCAGCATGAGGAGAGGCTTGCTCGTAATTTTTAGACTTTGTGTCACCTGAATACTCCCAGGAAGTCATAAAAAATAATTTCATGTGAAAAGGGAAGGAGGTTTTCTAAAAGCTTCTGAGAAACAGCCAAAAGAAGTTACATTAAATTGCTGGCACTGCAAAAGCTTATACTTGCAGGTCAAAGCAAGTTTTTAAATATTCAATTTGATAATCTGAATTTAATTTGGGAATAACATAAAATTTAATTTTACTGGTGATAAATTTACACTTAACTTCGACCAATTTTTTTTTTTTTTGAAACAACAACCTATTTTCTTAATTTGGTCAAATCTTGCTGCACAGCTTCTGCAGGGTCATGTGCAATCACCACTTGCTCACAAGCAGTAACTTTTTTTTTTTTTTAACAAAAGAGTTTTGATTTGGTTTTTTCGGGTTTGTTTTAAGCACATTGCAGATTCTGTTCCTCCTGAACATCCCAGTTTGCTGAGAAAGGTAACAGAACTCAGAGAGCTGAAGAAGAAAGTGAAAGCAAAGGCAACAGGTCACAGGCAGAATCTGTAATGAGGGAAAACGGCAATTATAACCATATTGAATTTAGCCTTCATTTAAGGCTCTGTCGTAGATCCTCCCAGTATTTTGATTCCAAAGGGTTTAGAATTAAATCACCAAAAAATTGCTGTCATTCCACATTTGCCCCCTGCACACAGGCAGGACTGCTGCCACACTTCTAAAATTGACACCAATTTCAAGCTTTTACTAATTTATTCGGAGATCTGAAAAGCAACGCCAGAAGTTGAAGCAAGGCAAGTCTGCATCAGGTCAAATGCTGATCAGCTTTTCTAAAGTGAAATGTTCCAAACCAGTAGGCTTTTAATTCCAAGGCTTTTCTTGAGTGGGAATGAGTGGTTTAAAACTACAGTAACAAAACCAGGTTGCTCCAAGTCCCATTCAACCTGTCCTTGGTTTCTATTACCAACCTCCACTGGGGAGGCAGTGGATACTTCTGAGGTCATATCTCCCCACGACCAACCCTCTTAGGAAGAAATTTTCCTCGAGGCCAAATTTCTCCATGGTGTAAATGCTACCAAAACCACTTGCACCAAGGAAAAACTCAGTCGCCTTCTGCTTAAAATCAAACACAGTTCTGCAGTTCAGGATATTTCTGCTTGTAATTTTTATTGCCTTATTGCTACCTCCTGTTTCCCTATTTTGTGAGTTGGAACTAGTTGGTTTTGACTTTGCAGACTTTGTTCCCCCCTGTCTTTTTAACTTAGTTTCCTGTTTATCAGAAATTATGCTTAATTTCACTTTTGTAACAAAAACAAAGCATCCTGATTAGTTTACCTGCAAAAATGACAAAATGACTTCCCCACCATGTAACAGCGCTGTGAGGCTTAGTTAATGCTCACGCAGTGCTTTGAAGATGACACAACCCACAATTACTTAGGGTTTGTTTGGGGATTCTTTTAAAATTTTTCTATTTTTAAGTCATGTTGCAGTCACTGTTGTTCAGAACAGTACCTGGCAGCACACGACAGCTTGTGCTTTCACAGCAGGTATCAGTGCAGGCCAGCAGAGAGGACACATCAGGCCACTGTCCCTGCAGGTTGGTTGGTTCCTTGTCCCCTCCAACGTGCTCCCACCGCATCCGCTTTCTTGGAGAACTGAACCTCCACACAAAACTCACAGAGGTCACTCCATGAGTGGACCGTGCCCCTCGTGCACAGCAGGGATAACCAAGCTCAGCCAAGGGGGATTTGGGAGTTACCCTCAGCGGAACCAACTCTGCTGAGTTTCCCGTGGAGCATTTGGAGCACGTACTGTGTAGGAATGTCTTAGACCCGTCTTTCCCTTTTCTTACACGTCCCCTTTCTGTTTTTTTTTTTTTTAATTTATAATTTATTAAAGATGTCAGTTGATGGGGCGCTCGCTGTGCTGAGCTGGAACCTCCTCTGAAGCACTTCCCAGAGGGCTCTGCAGAACTCCCCTTTGATTAGCACCGATTAGTTTGTTCAGCTGATGGGCTTTCTTCCCCGAGATCCTCATTGTGTCTCCTGCCTCCTATGCAGTTCTTAAGAATTTAAATGAGCCATTTTATGTCTTTCTACAAGCAGAGACCGAAAAACCCAGCCCCACCCTTCTGCTTTCACTTTTAGTGTGCCTAATAAAAGTAGTGTGAGGGTTGGGTGTTGGTTTGTTGTTTTTTCTTTTCTGGGGGTCGTGGCTAATGGAGAATTTTATGTTGTGTCTGACATTGTTTGTGGTGCCTCCCACCAGACTATGGGCTCCTGAGGATTTAAAAGACAGTGACATAAATGTCAGGGAAATGGCTCTGCAGTGTCAGGTCTAATTAGACATTTGTACTTGGGGGACAAACACCTTCCTTGTAAAATTCAAAGCCCAGCCTCACTCAGCACATGCTGAGAGAGCCTGGCAAGGAGAAGGCTTTACAAACAGCACATGGACCTATCCAAACCCAATGCAGTTTTTTCCAACATTTCAGTTCAGCCCCCACAACACACACCTGGCCCTGAAAGTCTTCCAGCTCACACAATAAAGATACCTTGCTGTGTTTTTCTGATTTATCTCCAGAAATAATGGAAAATCTTGAAGCTCAAGACATCAAATTAAAAATCAGTGAGCTGAGCTGGTCCTTTAATATCCACACTTGGGGATCCCCAGTCTTAAGGCACAGCACATGGTGTATCCAATCTTGCCATACAGACCCACCACCAGCTTCTTGTCTAACCACTACTCCTTGGAGGATACTCCTCCAAACGAGGACCTTGGGTGGACACAGGCAGCCCAAGAATAACTTAGTGGTTACCTCTCTCAGTCTCAAGTCTCCAGTGCCATTAGAGACTTGGCAGGCTCATCCTACATTCTCTTATAGCACTGTAAAACCCTGACACATCTGATCCCAACAAGAATTTAAACACCCTGCAGATAGTTCAACTGCCCAATATCACACTTGGATCTGAAGCCAGCAGGTAAGAGGTGAGATATCCTGCCCCAGCACTACAGCAGGTTTATGGTAAACCATGGAGTCCATCCTATGGAGAAGTAGGTCATAGAATCACTGAGGTTGGAAAAGACATCTAAGATCATCCAGTCCAACCATAAACCCAGCACTGCCAAGTCCACCCCAGGTGCCACATCCACATGCCTTTCAAACACTTCCAGGGATGGTGGTTCCACCACTTCCCTGGGCAGCCTATTCCAACACCTGAGCCCCCTTTCGGAGAAGAAATTTCTCCTAATATCTAATAGATGTTAGGGAAAGGTCTTTGCAAGAGACCTCCCACGTGCTGCCTGGGGAGTCTCACCAGGGTGCACGACTGCTCTAGAGCATGGACTTCACTGAGTGCCTCCTGCTACGATCTAACTGTTCTGGCTGCAGCTGTGTGAAAACCCAATTATTCTTCAGGACAAGAGGAAAGAGAAGCATGAATTTGTATCTTCACAGGTCTGTGCATGCGTACGGAGAAAAAGAAATAAGGTTGCAGGCTGAAAAGATGAACTCTTAAAATAGTCTCATCTTGTCTAAGTTTTAACTTCCCCTCCTTTGTCCACCCAAATCTGAGAGAGCAGCTCCCTCTGTGGGCTTTCATTCCCAGCTGTTTGTTTGCTGCCTGAGGGTGTATCTGGGGAAGTGGGGGGGGCACCTGGCTAGCACCCGGCATCGCTCATGGCTGCTCCCTCATAAGGCAGGGAGGAAGCTAAAGGGCACCACCATCACCACCCACAGTCCAAAAGGTTTGTGTTCCCTCGCCCCTCCATTGAGGATAAAATCTGAGAAACCTCTGTGCTTTCTGGGTCCTTATTTGTACAGGTAGTTCCCTCAGCCGCACCCAAATGCTCACAGGAGTGTGAGACTGCCCGTGTGAATAAACCCCCACATTGTAAGCAAGCTCCAGAGAGGCACTGCAGAGTTAGACGAGCACTGAACAAACAGAACTAGGCAGTAAAATGATCTGTGATACAGCTGCAGAGCCACCGTGCTCACTGCTGCACGTGGCTTTGTACAACAGGACTCTTGCCTGGAAGAAATTAGGATTTAGTGAAAGAACTTATCACTCAGGCGATTACACGGAGAAAATTAGCAGTGGTGCAGTGTCTCTCTACCCTGCCCTGAAGAGTAGGTGAATCAAACACACACTCAATAAGCCTCACTGCCCCGAAAACCCTGTCCCAGTAAAAACCACATTTTGATCCTTAGGTCAGATTCAAACAGTCAAAGTCCAGAGTCCACTCCTTGGAAGACTGACTTCTGAGGGCACAGGAGATGGATGCAAGCACAGCTCTGCCCTCAGCACCAACAACAGACCCATGCTCTAGGTGCTGTCTAAAAAAAGTGGAAATCTCAAGCCCCAGCCACACAGTTTGTAGAGACAGTGAAAGATCCCAGGTTCTGTTTCCTAAGAGACATGGTCTCAAGTCCTGGTTGGATTCCAGAGTATTTACATGCCACCCACAAAAGATGTCCTCTGCTAAATCAACTGCATGTACCACCCTCAGCCAAGAAGCTGAGTCTTGACTCTCCACCTGAAATCCCAAATCTGCTTCGTTCACCCTACAGCTGCAGGGCAGCCTGCAACCAAACATGAGCTGTGCAATCACCCTCCAGCACTCCAGCAGACCCAAAGCCCCAGACCTGGCAGGGCAGGGGACTGCACAGACACAGCTGAGCCTAAACTGGGCAAGACCCTTTGGGATCCCTAGATGTGAGCACTGGGGATGAAAACAAAATCTGCTCCTACACTGCCCAAAAAGCTCCAAGGTCTGCAATAAGGAAAAGCAGAGAAGTCCTCTGCTGTGCCAAAACCTTCAGTGCTTTAAAGCTGCAGGGGGAAAAAAGGATGTATATTCAAAAGCAAAGGGTCGGGATCACTTCTGTGCTTTGAAATTTTTAACCAAAAGCCAAGGTTCCCCTTTCTGTTCCGAGTATGATGAATTACCAGACTCCAGCCACCCCAGTCCCACAATGGTCCAAGCATTTCCAGCTTCCCCTCTTCTCCCTGCTTTTGACTATACCTCAGTTGCTCACAAGTAATTCTAACCTCCACGCCACGAAGAACACAAGTGTCAAGGAAGGGGCTGGTGTGATATTCCCAGCCTAATCCAGGAGGATGCACATCCACAGCTCCCGATGAGTGAAACGAGAAAGTGCCCCGGGGAAGTTTGGAATGAAGATGAGCCGCGTTGAGACAAAGAGGTGTAGCTGTGGGAAGCACTGAGGAGGGCCGTCAAAAACGAATAGGAGTATTTAAACAACAATCCTATCAGCCCGTCTGCTCCAAATGGAGGGGGAGCTTCTCCCATCCCCTATTTTGAGCCTGCGCCCCCAGGTCTAGATGAGCTCCCACTTCGTTGCTCACTTGTTTGGGCTTTTGATTTGAGGTTTTTTGGTGTGTTTGTTATCTTTTTCTTTTTTTATTGCACAGAACTAAAAATGTTTTCAAAACTACCTTTAACGAACCGAAAATGTTCATTTGAAAGTCTGCCCTGTGGAAAGAGTGAGGCTGGCGGAGGGAAGGAAGTGACACAAGGCTTTGCTGACCGGCGGGAGGGAGCCTGCTTTCAATCCCCCCTCGGAGAAACCGAGACGAGGCGTCAGAGTCGGCCAGAAACCCTCAGCCGGGCAGGGAGCTTCGACTGCAAGAGGTGACCCATTTTTCCCCCCCCAAAATTCTCATTTCCAGGCTGAGGTACCACCCGTGCACCTCCCTCCTGCCTATCCCTTAAAGCAACCTAAAGAAGTTGTTCAGTGGTAGTTGTTCGTATCCTTTCTGGCACTGGATGTTCCTTCACAAGGAGGGAGGGAGTCCGGCAGGTTGTGCCCACTGGGATCAAGGATGAGGCAAAGCTACACGTGCTGCTAAATCGAAGAAACGCCACGGCAGGAACTGCTCCCCACGCCCAAACTTGGGCTCTTTTCCACACACAGTCCTGACCCAGCACACAGGAGCTCTCCATCTCCTGGCTCAAAGACGAAAGAAGGAGGGGGTAAAGGAAGGAAAAAAAAAAAAAAAAAAGGGGGGGAAAAAAAAAAAAAAAAAAAAAAAAGGGCCATTTTTCTAACTGAAGGAAAAGCCATGCCAAGTCCTACAAGTACTGCCTGGCCGGGCGCCAGGAAATGTGTAAATTTTCGTGAGCTTGGGCTATTTTGCCAGAAGTCTGCAATGTGTCTGGACACGACTTGGTTCCCCTTTGTCAGCCCCGGCCTGACCGACCAGGAAGTTTAAGAGGGAGGGAAAAAAAAAAAAAAAAGACATACATACACATTTCCCCACCCCCGGTAACACAATGACTCTCCTGTAATACCTTTCATTTCTCTACCAGCAGACGCAGTGGTCTCACACTTGGGGTGGGAGGGAAAGGGGGCAAGAGCTCCTTAATTCTTCAAAACCCAATTTTTTTTTTTTTTCAGTCCCGTGTTTGCTGATAACCTCACAACTGCCCTCCCAGTTCCAAGGTGGTTATTAGCTTGGCTTGTTGCTATAAATACAAGCGTTAACTCCTTGTATTCCCTGAGGACCCAGTGGGGAAGAAAAGGGGCATTTATGCAACTTTTTCTTCTTTTACTTTTT
>NW_020884911.1:3053490-3163991 GCF_003945725.1 Corapipo altera
AAAAAAGAAAGGAAAAAAAGAAAGGAAAAAAAGAAAGGAAAAAAAGAAAGGAAAAAAAGAAAGGAAAAAAAGAAAGGAAAAAATAAAAAAAGAAACAGACTGAGTTTCACATAGCACATATTTAATAGATTTACCCAGAGTTTACAGTGAGGTGCTGGTGGTGTCAAACCTCTGCCCAACTCTTCCCTCCTGGCTTTGGGCTGGGGAGAAATGCATTTAAATACGTTTAGGAAACAGATATTTCACTGGAGTGACAGAGCCAGGAGACTCAGCTCTGCAGAGAGCACAGATCTGCTGCCATGGCGAGGAAGAGGAGGAGAGGGGGAAGGTGGATGAGGGGGCATGGAGAGGAAGGAGCAGGGTCTGCTCACACCCTCTTGCTCTGCCCCGCTGGCCACCCTGGTCTAACCAGCCTCTTTCACAGCGTGGGCAAAGTTCAAGTCCATTTCCCAGCTGGAGGACACACCTGCAGAGGCAGTCAGGCGTGGACAGGGGGAAGTTTAAGAGTGAAAATGCTGCTGTTTCTCACCCCACAGACTTTAGGCCATCGCCCTGGTGAGACAGCCAAGTCCCAAGGCCCGTGGAGCTGGAGCAGAAAGTGTGAGATCCTCTGAGCAGGACAGAAATCAGATCTCCAGTCGGGTGGTAATGGGTGAAAAGCAAAGGGTTTTGATCCTCAGCCCCCATAACTCACATCATAAGAATGATGAAAGCTCTCCTTCCTGAGGGATTAATTCATCTAAGGCTGAGCCAGATGCCCTCAAGCACCAAACCCAAGAATCGTAGGATGGGTTTAGGTTGGAAGGAACCTTAAAGACAGTCTCTTTCCACCTCCTCTGCCATGGTCAGGGACAGCTTCATCTAGACAAAATTCCTTCATATCCTCCCAGAAGAAAAAAAAAAAAAAAATCCTCTTTTTAAGGGTGTTTGAAATTATCCTAAAAGTTTAGTTCCAATGGTTTTTGAGGTTTATAAAAAGTGTCTGTAGTTATTTAAATACCCATGTAGCATCCCCACCCATCAACAGATGACTTAATCTAGATTAAAAGGGGAAGAGCAGCAGACTCTGGAAAGACACTCACTGTGTGGCTCATGTTGAACCAAGTAAATTGATATCCAAGTGCTTTTGTGTGTGCATTCACATGCACAGAGGGGAGGATTTCCATGTCCAAGACAGGCCAAGGAATGCAGAAAAAGAAATATGTCCAAGTGAACATATGAAAAAAAAAATGGTGCTGATAAAGACTATTTTGACATCTTTTTTAAGAGTGCCCCACTCCAAAGAGTTCAAAGCATTCAAAGGCCCTCAGTGGTACTATTGGCATCACAGGGTATAGCCAAACATTCACAGGGATGAGATGCCTTGGAGCAAGTTCTCAAGTGAAAAGGGTACAAATTTCTTATTTTTCAGGATCAAGTGTGCTTGTCACCTCTTTCCACCAGCCCTCCTTTAGTGAATATATTCAGTTTAGTCAGAGAAATTAGAGCCCATATTCATTAAAACCATCTTTCCCTTAGATACCTTTCCCCACTTGGTGCAGGAGCCAGACCAGAGACCCTTCCCTGCCTCAGAAGCTTTTTCAGCTCCTGCAAACCCCTACTGACAGGAAACTGTGTTTATTCCACTTCTCCAAATATCACTTCACTTAATAAAGCTGGGAAGAAGTGAGATTACCCCAAAGTCATCCTGGCTGTAAGAGCGTGCAAGGCAACAGATGCAGAAAACATGGAGAGACCATAACAAGGGCATCTCATGGCACCAACCCAGCCATATCCATCCAGGATACTGCCAGGCCTTATGCACCTCAATGGCCAGGTAAAGCCTCAGGTAAACACACAGGCTTAGTTTTAAACAAGAATTAAAGTGTTTGTACATATGTTTCCATAGGTGAAAGTTTGCAAACGTACTTGGATGTGCAGCTCCTAAACAATGATGCCAGTTTTAGAGAGAATAGAGGAGGCAGGGTTAGGGAAGCTTGTTAAAAATATATAATTTCTGAAACAGCATCTCTGAACATAACCTACCCTGCCAGGCACAGCTCAGTCCCACCCAAAGCTCTTACCTCTAGTGTAAAATAAACCTCAGGAAGGGCTGGATACAACAGCATATATTCAAACTGATGGCGAGTCCACCAGACCCAGCTCCACAGACAACCACGAAGCACCAAAGCACCTTTTAGACATCACATCTTGCTTGAGTGGCTGCAGGAGACCTGTTGGTCCTCGTTGCTGCCCCAGTGGAGGGAGGAAATATCATCTACTTTTGCAAGCACCAAGGCTCCATTTTCCCTGGTACTCCTTGGCTTTCATTGCCAGAGAAACAAGCACCGAACCAGAAAAATCCATCCACCAGGAACCAAGCAATATCAACTGGAGTCAGTTTCTGCTGGGTCTTACAGAATCTGTCATTTATTTGTCCCAACCTCTGCATTCTCCCCTTATACAACTGAACTTTCTAAGCAGTGCTGAGCTCAACTCATCACGTCCCACCACAAGTGTGTTATGCACACAGGTAAAGAGAGTTAAGGTGTTTCACAGGAGAAGCAAGTCCCTCACAGAGGAGAGAGAAGGGAAAGGCTGAAGACAAAAAATTCCCCAGTTTTGCTGTCAGGTTTTTCTTTTAACCCCAAAAGTCAACGGTTTTCATGAAAAAATTTTAACAAATTCATTTCTTCTCTCAGTTTCACTATGGGAAAGAGAAAAAAAAATTATCCCAACTCTAGCAACACATTGTGTGCCCACTGCCAGCCTTTCTGGTCGCTTCCTTAGGCTGGTCTGAATCAAAGCTACCATTCATCCATGACCCACTCCTGCACGAGACCTGGGCACACTGATCCACCATATACTCGTCAGAAAGGACATCAAAATAAAGCAGATGCCATTAGCATTCGGAGCACACATCCACTTGCTAACCCCCCTTTCATAGCCTTGTGTATGCCTTGAATCAGAGGGCTAACGAGACAGAACGCTATGAATAAACTCGGTATGAATAAAGTATGAATTCTCTCTATGAATAAGGTCTTGGAGTAAGTGTTCAAAAACTCAGTGCCACCCTGAAGCCTCCCAATACAGAGGGGGATAAAGGCAGAACAAGAGTGGCCCAGCAGTGCATCAGCCACAGCTTGCAGTCCCTCCTGCCAAGGGCAGCCCACGGGCAGGGATGGTCCTGCCCAGCAAAGGCACGAGAGGTGTCCGTGGGTGACTGACCTCCCTCCCATCTGCAGCTCACCTGTGGGAACCTTCACAATAAGCCTGGCCCAGATGAAATACTGAACTCTGTACATCTCAGTTTCTTGGGGAACACACTCGGAGCACTTTGTGGTTCTCCACAACCGATTACACTACTTGTAAACTCCCTCCACTTCGGTATTATGGCAAAATGGCCTTTCCCCCGACTGTATTATTTACAATAACTGAAAATAATTATCAAATGCCCTGTGCCTTTGCCTCTGTTCATGTTCTCCTTGACTCCAACCTTCTCCAAAGGCCAGAAACCTTGGAGCCATCCTTGACACTCAAGCTCTCTTTCCCTCTCCTCTCTCCCATGCCCATAAATCCACCTGTCTCCACCTCCTGATCACTGACAAAGCCCATCCTCACCTTGACCCTGCTGCTGCCAAATTCTCTATCCAGACCATAATTACTTCCCATCTCGACTCCAGTAAATTCTTTCCTCCTCTTTCATTTTTATGGCCTTTCTAGAAGTAAGTAATCCAGATCCCTACTCCTTCTCCCCTTCCCAGGAAGTGCTCTCACAGCCCTGCCAGAGCTGCATGAGGGTGAGAGCTTTTCTCCCCACTGGCTCCAGAGTAAGGACTGAGCTGTCCCATCTTCCCTGTGGAGTAACAGCTCCTTTAGGAGCTGGTGCCATGGATGGAATGATGTGCTCCATCCCCTCACCCATGCCTGTCCTATGGCAGTTCCTCCATGCACTCATGGCCCTGGACCACTTGCCATAGTGCCAGTTGGAAAAGGCATTAACCTAATGCCCAGGGAAATAAGAGTGAAAGCAAAACTGGAGTCAAAAAAAAAAAATCAAATACAAATTAATAAATAAATAAACAGGCTAAAGTTTGATGTCAAAACCCAATCTGAGCAACCTGTCCTCTGTGGTAAACTGACTTCACAGGTACAAGCCGACAAGGCAAACCACAACCAAAGAACATCCAGGGAGGATTAAAACACGGAGCACAAGAGGACAAAACTTTTTATGAGTGCACCTGGCTCCTTGGTGCTGATCTAAGAATGGAAGCTCAGAAGAGACACACAGAAACAAAGAACAAAATGAACCTGATGACCAAAAGTCCCCACAAGAAACGGCAAAGGAGCCCAACTATCAGTTCCACAGGTCGGCTCAATAAGGCGAAGAGAGAGCACTGGTGACATCCCAGTGGGGTCCTGGGGGCTCCCCATGGAGGGACCTCTGTCCTTTGCTCCCCAGTTTCCGTGGAGTATGGAGTGATTAATTGCTTATGCAGGAATCGATCCAGCTTTACGGAAGGCACGGGATTGCCATTTCTTTGGGAGGGGCCACCTGGAGAAGCTGAAATTCAGAGGACCTGAAGTAATTGTGTTTCTCTGTCTTTTCCTGGCATTTTTAGCTACTGATTAATGTAGAGCCCAGGGAAATCAATAACATTAACCCTTAGGAAGTGTTTGCATTTATGTAGAGGACGCTGCACGTGTGATGGGTTGGGGTTTACCCTCTTCAAGCAGAAGGGGAAGTTTGGAGGGGTCTCCTAGTGCCACCTGTGTGGTTTTGGGGGATGTCCAGGGAGAGGAACTCCCTTCTCCAACACCCCACCCCCCACCCCCCCATGGCAACGTCTCTGAGGATACAGGAGGAGAAAATAAATTTCAAATAAATAAATAAATAAATAAATAATGAGATAAAAATAAAAGTAGAAGGAGGTGGGGGTGGGGGGGGGGGGGGGGGAGGAACGGCACTCTCCAGGAGTGCCACAAGCGCCGGTGGCACAAAGCGACGCAGTCTGTCCCCGTCGCAGCATCTTTCACTCGGGTGCAGACAAATTGATTTGCAAAGGTTGAGCCTGGCAGCTCAGCCTGCTTTGCATAGCCAGCGCTCCCCGGCCACACAATAAAAAGTAGCCTGGCAAACAGAGGCACGCAGCGGGAACTGGCCGGTTCAAAGTCCAAACCCCACACCCCCTCACCCCAGTCTGGTTTGAAAGGTCACTGTGTGTCTGGGAAAATAGTCTCAGGATACGATCCTTTATTAAAGGTCACTATTTTTCAACGGCACTTAACACACACTTGCACACAAATTGAGGCTGGAGAGAAAAAAAAAAAAAGAGAGAAGAAGAAGAAAAAAAAAAAACCTGGGGGCTGCCTCGCATTGTACATTGTGCTTGCAAGATTTATGTCTTGTGGTCACCAGCAGTAAACACACACTGCTTCAGTATTAAAGTTCACATTAATCCACCCTTTTTTTTTTTTCCCCTCCCCTCCTCCTTTAAATCAGCCTCCCTCTTTGCAAGGCAAACAGTGGCGAGGCAGGACTTTAACTAATCACTTTTGTTTTTCCTCCTTGCTATAGGGGTTTACCTTCCCATGTGGGGTTCCCCCCCCCCTCGTTTTTGTTTGGATGCTGGCTTTGGTTTGATGCGTTGCTCGGAGGTTTTGGGCTGCTGGTGCAGGCTTTTTTTGTTTTAACCCAAGGACCTCCAAAACTCATCTCTATGCAATGCACCAAACATACTATTTACACTATAGAACAGATACAAAAAGATACTATTAAACAGTGTTTTGTTTCTGTGTTTTTCTTCCTTAGTTCTGCAATCACGCATTACAATGAGAAATACAGTGATTAAAACCAGAAAGTAGAAAGCTTTTTTTTTTCCTCCCTCCCAGACACATCTGGTTTATATTTCCTTATGCAAATGTATTAAAAGCAAAGTAATTATTCCTGCTTTACACACACACTCCCCCCCCATGATAAATATTTTTACTCCTCATTCACAAAAAAACTTTGAAAACTCTGTGTTGAATTAACGAAGACACCAAGAGTTTCTAAATTAATTTCTACAAGAACTGGGGGAGGAAAGAAAGCCCTCCCAGTGAATTTCAACTAGGAAGCAAAGCACACAATGTTTTGGATTTTCCCTTTGCTCCATGATAACATATTTTCAACCTATCAAAAGCACAATAATTTTTCTAGTTAAAACAGTTTGGAAAATATACACGTGTAACTGTAAAATAGAACATGTAACACTGTGAGAGCATCCCAAGGCTTATTGCAACACCCCAAAACCAAAATGAAATTATTTTTTTTCAAGTATGGATTAGTAAAAAAATAAATTATTTTGCATGTCCAGTGCTGATATTTTGCCATTAAATACTTTAATCCCTTTGTCTGTTGTTTTTCCCCTTGTCAGGGTGGGACTTGTTGAGGGTGAGCTCCTCTGCAGTGCCCTCAGCACCACTTCCAAGGTATCCATCAGGCTGGCATGAATCCAGCTGGACCTTAAGTGGGGTGGCCAGGAAAAGTACCAAGTGGGGAGGTAAAGGGGAAATGAGAGAGAGGAGGTAGAAGTGAAACTCTGAGAGACAGATGAACCCACAGGCTGGGTTTTCAAACAAAAAAAAAAAAGTTATTGTCAAAGGTCATTAAGCACACTGGGTTTGGGCATCTTATAAATATGGGGAGGTTTATAGGGTTTGTAAGGGGTTTTTTCTCAATATATATAAATACAAATGCACAGTCTCAGAGGTTCAGACTCTTAAGATCTAACCCCTCACCCTCAGAGCAGGCCCATTTCCCACAGTCTCACTGACATCAAGGTGCTGCTGGGGATAGGGAATATGTGCAGTTATCTGCTCCTGCTTCCCCCTCCATCACCATCCAGGACAGCAGTGGGTGGGCTCAGGATCAGCATTCCTACAGGACACGCCTTAGCAGAGTATTTTGGAGGGGTGCTATTAAACCCAAATTCTCTGGCACCACACATGTGCCTTTGAAAGGGGTTAATGCAGCAGTGAAATTAAGGGCAAAATACCAGGGGGGTGTCTGGACATGCAGGAAAAACACAGCAGTTTTGTGGCAGCACCCCTGAAATTGGCTTTTTAGCTTCAGAACGGATCCCAAAACAAATTAAAGGTGAGAGAAAGAGCAGTGAGGGCTCTTTCTGCCAGCCAGAGCAAGACACGGAGCCAGGCTCATGCTGACCCATCACCAGCTTGGCAGAGGATGAAGAGCTGAAGTTCAGGAAAAGGCTGGGGAATTGTTTGAACGACAGATTTACTCTCTCTCCCCCATCTTGATTTTGTGTGCTCCTTTCCCCACAGTTTATTCCCAGGCTCCAGCATTGCCTGCAGTGCCCTGTGTTGGTGGCACTGTGTCATTAGGGAAGCACCATCTGTGCCCCTTCCCAGCCCTGAGCGAACCCCCAGCTCTCCAGCAGGCAATGCTGCAAGTCCCATCAGCTACCAAAAAAAGCCCCAAGGTCCCAAAAAACCCAGCAGCAGCAGGACAAGGGGTGATGGAGATCCACACACAGCATTTCGCTGTGCTTCAAATTCAAAATATCAAGTGGTTTCCTAAGGCCCCAGCACCAAGATTCATAGATTTTCCATTTAAAAAGGTGTTTGGGCTTGGGATTTTTTTGTTTTGGTTGCATTTGGGGCTTTTTGGTTGGGAGGAGGGAGGGAGGTGTTGTTTTAATGTTTGTTTCTGTTTGGCTTTGTGGGTTTGCTTGTTTGCTTTTTAAATTTGGATACACTTGGTTTGCTACAAGAACCAGACCGTCTTTTCTGTCTCCTGAAAAGTCTGTTTCTGATTCCTAATATGTTCCCAAGCACAAGAAGAGTCTATAAAAATGTTGTTCTCCTTCTAAGGAGACCTTCCAGTATCTCTTTGTTCACAGCTTCCCCAACCAAGGGCAGGCTGGTGGCCTTGGATATGGATTGTGCAGAAAGAACAGGCACTCATTGGAAGTTTCCCCTGGGATGTCAGGATAACCATGGCTGTGCCTGTCCCTGTGCAGCAAGTGGCCTTTCTGGCCAGCATCCGTGGAAAGAGGAAGGATCCAGGAGGTGCCAGCCCCTTCCCACAGCAGTCACCAGTGCCTGAGGGTTGATATAACAGCAATTACACTGAATTAAGAGCTTCTGGATGCAACATGGAAAGGAGCAGTCTCAGAAACACCCATATTTTGCAAAAAAACGTCACCTGAGGTGCCTGAGCATCCCATACTGGGACAGGATGAGTTAACCTGCAAAGCAGCAAATCCCCAACCTCCTGCACAAGCCTTCCCCAGCAGTGATCAATAGATCCCCAGACCACACTGACATAACCTTGTCATGTCTCAGCAAGGGTATGGAAGCTAAAAAGGCTCAGGGAGGAGCAGCATCACTCATTCTGCCCCTCCAGTAAGCAGGATACAGTGACTTCCCATGCTCCCTTGGTCTCTGCACTGCTTTTGGTATCCTCTAGTTGATGTGGCTCCACACTGATCACCTGGAAAAAGTTCAAGCATCCCTGAGATCCCAGCTAATTGCCATCCAGGCAGGGACAAGCAGCAAGAGCAGCGCCACAGTACCAAGGAGACTGAGTATGGCAGGGCAGGAGGGTGCCAACAGTAGGTGCCCACATGTCCCCATGCCTCCACAGCCCCCCCACCCCTTCCAGCACCCTTTCCAAAGGGATGCTGCCAGCACCAGGTTTGCTATGAAGTGCCTGCTGCACCAGATTGAGCCCAACAGCAAGTACTGTTATAAAAGAAAATTACATTAACCTCTGTAAGAGTGTAAAAACAAGGTGGGGGGCTGTTTCTTGCTTCCAGAGGAACATGGGTTTGGTGGCTCATGATTACATAGGGAGCACCAGCCAGCCAGCGGCTCCTGTCCTCCCACAGCAGTCCTCTTGGGCTGGGGTGATGCTCAACAGTACTTGGAACAGTAAGGATGCTTCCTGACAAATGAATACCCACACACACACATATTTGCCTCCCATCTCCTCCAGCCCAAGACCCGCTGGCACTGGTTGCAGGGGAAGGATGCAATGAGCACCCCAAAGCATCCTTCAGCTGACTTTAGTGGATGAAGCTTCCTCTGCATGATTATAGGAGTAGCAGCAGATGAAAGGGATTTTTCCTTAAAATCCCCAAAAACAGTCAGTGTGCCTGAGCAGGGATCTCCAGGAGGGAGATCCACACAAGTTCCCATGGCTGCGAGCCCAGAAACTTCACTGCTTCAGTAAAATTTGATTCAGAATGAAACTGGACAGAGAACACCCAAAAGCCCCCTCTTTACAGACCAATATTGCTTCTAACAGCAAGCCAGCTCCTTGCACGCAGACCGAGGACCTCCATGATCCAGCTTTCCCTTTCTTGGGAAGCGACTCCAAGGACGTCTAGAAAACCCCCGTTACCATTTGCATGATACCTCAATACTTCTACTGGCAGTCTGAAAAAATAAAAAAGATTCCCACGTGACTCCAACCTGAATTTAGAAAGAAGATTTGGGAAGGGAGAGTGCCCCTGCCTCGTCTCAGTTGCAGCACCGCGCTAAGAAAAAGGAACTGCTGAGTCCTGCCCTGTTCTGCTCCCACCCCACACTGGGGCTGACCACAGCCACCAGGACCCTTCCCATGGCTCAGCTGACACTGTAGTTGCTTTGGAGGGGAAATTCTCAAGACAGGAATGCTTTGCTTAGGGGGTGCATGCACATCAACCCCCCCATCCACCAGCAGTCCTGGTTTAATTTCACAAAAAAACACAGTTTTTGCTTGCAAAGGTTTAGTTCCTGCAAGGGCTGCTTTCCTAGCCAGTTACCAAGAAAACTGATTTGTGGCAGGAACTCAAGATTTTGGACTCATCACTTTGCTGCTCCGTTCCTCGGTTTCTCTTCTCTCCAGCAGTGCCAGTAACAATTCCTCACCCTCACAGAACAAGAATTGCCTTTTATCCTGTTCCCTGCTTCTGCCCAGAGATCCCACTCTGGTGTTGCTGCTGTCCAGCCGAACAATAACAAAGTATAACATGTTGCATTAAGTTAAATTCTAAAAAGAAAAGTGCTTCTTGAAATTAGATATTCAAGGATATCTTCCCATGTGCTAAGGAGGGGACATCTCATTGGAGTTCCCAATCACACCGGGCGATTCTTGACAGTGGATCTGTCAACCTGCCTACAAATGAATCAAGGGAGATGAGATCAATGGATCAGCCCATTTCTCAGCCTCTGCAGGTGGAGCTGCAACTCTTGTAAATAAAAAAAAATAAAAAAAAATTGAAAAGCTGCTGTAGGGTCTCCCTCTACATCCAGCCTCCCAAAAGACATCACAGGTAGCTACTAAAATGACAGACTTGAAGTTATAACGAAGTCCTGTTATAAATTACTAAAAGCTTAAGGATTTCCTTGCAAATCAAGCTGCTTCTGGCTTACAAATTTCCACATACACACTTACAAGCATTCACATATTTGTGTTAGCTTTATTCAGTGAAAGCAGTTCCCTTTAAGTGGTCAGTGACTGTTCTCTGGCAAAGACCTTCAAGACCATGTCCAATACTGTATTGTCTTGCAGGATCAGGGAGAAGTGTTGTCTGGGGGAGCTTTGAGGGTTTTTTTTCCCTGTTTCTACCTCCATTTCAACAATACATTTCCTTATGCCCCATTTGACTGAACACCAGATCTTGATATGAAGAATCAGTTGCCAATCTCTGCCAGAAAGATGGAGTCTATAAATGGTCAAAGGTCTGATTTGGCACTGAGCAAGCCCTGAAGTATTATTTTTAAACTGGCATCTATTTTCAGACATGCTTCTTACGCTGCTGAAAGAGAATTAATGTCACACTGCTGGTGCATTTTGCTTGCTCGAGCTCTGTGCCAGAACCATCAAACTAAAGTGAAGCCTCTAAAGTTAGTGCAAGTCTGAAGCAAATGAGCCCAGAGCCAGAGGTTCTGATTGCTGGCAAGAAAATAGGTAAATCTGCAGTGTGAATCTGTTCAAACCATAATGTGCACCTCCCCAGCTGGGAGAGGCTGCTGTGATGCAGCTCCGTCCCCCGTGTTCAGACCAGCACCAGTTCTGCTGAGAAAACCCAATGAGAAACCAAAGTGCAGCTCTCTGAGACACAGAGGTGAGAATTCCCTTGAATTGCATCTGGGGCAATTCCTTCTTTATCCCAGTCCTGTTTCTGGTCTGTTATCTGCAATATGTCAGTACAAAGCCCAGTTTGGAACTCAAAAGCTACATTTTTGTTTTATGAAGTCAGACTAACCTTCCCTAAGGAGCTGGATTTTGGGACAAGACACCTCTCACACCCCCTCCCCCCCAGCAGAGTCATTAACCCCTTCATTAATCTGCCAACAGGGACCACTTGTGGCAACCAGTTTTGTGACCTGTGATCAGGCCAGGGAGGACCACAGGAGAGGGATGCTCCTTGGATACAGAAACACACCATTCATTAATTTTTGGTCACTACTTCCACACTGGGTTTGAACTAGTGACCTCCAGCAAGCATGGCAGTCCCCTGAGCCCCCCAGTTCCCCTCTGTAAAGGCTCCTGTTTTAACCAGTGACTCCACACACGTCTCAGCCCTTCCTCTCCCTGTCACTTTGTGTCCCAGCATTGACATATGGTTGAACCGATATCCTTCCTCCGCTTCCTTTCTCGTTGCTAAATGTCCAGTAGGATTGCACAAAAGCACCCAACAGGAAAGGTCAAGCTGAGTTTCATGCCTGAGGTCTAGGATTACATCAAATTCTTAACGTTCATCTATCCTTAGCATCAAGCAGGCACTTCCCAGTTTTAGCCTAGTCATAGCCAAAGCAACAGAATCATTTTCACTTGGGTTTGCCCGACTCTTGCCTTGAAAAACCCCACCAGGTCATTCCCACGTCCCTGTAGGGAGAAGGGTGGATCTGACCCCACCAGGGCTGCATGTGCAGAGACCTACAGAGCTGCCACAGGTAAAATTAAGGCTTGTTAAAACTCTCTACAGCTCAAGTTTGCAATTCGCTACAATATTATTGACTAAAGAAATAAGCCTGAGAAAGCTTTGAACATTTCCAAGCAGCTAGAGGAGTGCCTCAGATTCCATAAACTTGGAATTGAAATCAACATTCAACAAACAAAACAAACTTAAAAAAAACACTCTTAAAAAAACCCACAAGTTTTTGATGAAAACATTTAGGAGGAGATCTGACACGAAGGGATTTAATCAAAGTCCGTGCAGTAATAACACTCTAAACTTATTGATATGCTTAAGTGGCTCCTAAGTATTCCGCAAACATTAATGAGTTTATCTGTACAATCCTCTCATGGAATGAGCTGTATCTCCGCATTTGAGCCTTGGATTAAAACTTCCAGATGTCACAAAACCTTGACTAGAACCAAGAATTAAGCCCAAGCCTCCAAAAGGTAAGCCCTGCTCAAGAAAGGTGAGCCAGAGGCACAGTGCTCGATCTGCAGAGCCTGACTTTTCCCCAGGTGAGACCTTGCTGTGCCCACACTTACCTTGTTGACCGAGGTCTCCACAAAATACTTCTCATGGTGATTCCAAAGCAGAAATATTAACTAATACTGCGCCAGCAACACCCATTTTATTTAGTTTCTCTACCTGTTTCCCCAGCCATCTCTGCAGAAGGTGTTCACTCCACAGCTCCCAAGGGTCTTGCATCCCACAGCACCACTTAAGAGTTTTTAGTTAACCTGGACTGACTTTTCACAGCAGCAGTTAAAGTCATTTCACCAGAAGTTCTCACTAAAATAGTTATTCAGATATTCCTGGGCCCAAAAGCACTAAGATGCAAAGGAAAAAACTGACTGCCTCTTATTTCCATGACAAATTAGATTTCTAACACTGCTAAAGCTACTGCTGAGGCAACTCCTGATCAAAAGAGAATATAACCTAAGCAGGATTGTCAATTTGGATTTATGGTAATTATAAATCTCTAACCCTGTGATCAGGCCATTTGTTCACCAACTTCTCCTTCAACATAGACTGAGCCCAAATCCCAACCAGCATATCTGTTGTGTTTTAACAGCTGCACACAGAACACTCTGTGCTTGCTTGTGCTCTCAGCTCCAAGGTGATGTTGGTAGACTCCAGCCAAGGCCCTATGGACATCACAAATCTCAGTTTCACCACCATCTCCTGATTACTGAAGCTGTATTGCAGCTTGGATGTCGTTACAGGAAGATATAATAGTGCTACCTACAAATATCTTCATCTTTAAGATGGGGAAAAGGATGCAAGTACCTACAGTTATTTTTAAAAATTGAATTAAATCCTACAGTATTTAGGCCTGACAGAGTTGGACTTAAATGTGTAATATTTAAGAGGTGACCAGCCCTTAAAAGAAGATTCTGTCCTCACTGGATGGGGGGCTCGAACTAGATGATTTTTAAAGGTCCCTTCCAACCCAAACCATTCTACTGTTCTCTGAAATCAACAATCAACAGCTTCCCAAAGAAGTTAGGGCTGGAAAAGCCCTGGCTACAAAGCTATTCTTCCCATGGTCGGGCTTTTCAAATCCGCTTTTGCAAACATGAACAGGTGGGAGTTGTTGGAAATGGTCAGTAGAGCATCACTTGTCGACTGGCAGCAGATGCTTGTATAACTCAGGCATTGAAACCAGGGATAGATACATTGACAAGGCCTGAGCATCCCACAGGTGGCTGCTGAAGGACCAATGCTCTGCATCACCTGAGCTAAACAAACATGAAATAATTAAGACGCAGTTTTGTTTTGGTTTTTTAGTAGTTTATTAATATCCTGGGCCAAACTGTGCTCTCAGTCACCTGAGTCTCCTCAGGGAGAGGAGCCACGTAACCCTGCACAGCGGGGTTACGCAAACACCAGGAAGGCAAGGACAGGGAAAGAGCTACGGAAAAAAAAATAAAAGATCTTGTATCCTT
Source organism: Corapipo altera (assembly GCF_003945725.1). Classification (NCBI taxonomy): domain Eukaryota; kingdom Metazoa; phylum Chordata; class Aves; order Passeriformes; family Pipridae; genus Corapipo; species Corapipo altera. The sequence continues at coordinate 3,067,370 of NW_020884911.1, forward strand.
CACGTAGAAAGACTGGATGGAAAGTAAAGATGGGCTGGTGAGATTGAGTGTTCTTACTTAAACAATGGGTCTAATCCTGGAACGCGCTGAGTGCATCTTGAACTTTTCCCAGCTCCTCCAGCTGGCGTTGACGCTGTCGGGAACTTCGCACAAAGAGAGGACGCGGTTCAGGCTTGTCAAAGGTTTTTCAGTGTAAGCTCCCACCCCCCCCCCCCCCCACTGATAATTTGGGTTTTGATTAAAAAAAAAAAAAATATGAGTCTGAGGGAAATCTCGGCCTCGCTCAGAAAGGAAAGGAAGAAGGCGCTCGTCCGGGGACTGCCCAAATGGGTCAGACTTGACTTCTCTGTAAAAATTATGTAAAGAAAACGTTTAAGGAGTTGTGTAAGAGTGATCTCCTTGCAGCCAACTCCAGAGGCAATAAACAAACATGGGTTCTGTTCTCTCAGCCAACTAATACACACTGAGCTCTCACTTAAAGCGTCAGGAAGAGCTACAAATTATTTATATGCTTTGGATACTTTGGGAAACTCAAAGCATTGACTTCCAGTTGCCTAACTGGTAGATGAACCCATTCCTAGCAAACAAGTAACGTTATTCCAACTCAGGATATTCTGTTATCTTATTCAGCAGACATGGATCTATCAGTCAAGAGAAAAGTAGCAGTGAGAAGAGTGGGTTCCAACATCACTAACCCTCTACAGACTCCAGGCAACAAAAAGCACAGCCTTGACCCACAGCATAGCTGAGGTCAGGGAGATTCCTATTCCAGCCAGGAAGCATTGAGTGTTTTGCCTTTACTTTGGATGAATTTTGCTGAGACAATCCTCCAGAAACCCTTGAAATGCGAAATAAGTGTCTAAAATATTGAGATCTCTCCCTTCAAGCCAAGCCCACAAAAACCCCACAACTACATTTCATTCCCATTATCTGTCCTGAAACTGCAACAGCTGCTCAAATTAGGAGGGTTGTAGCTACAAAATCCACAAAGGAGTTAAGATCTCTGTTACAAGCTTCCCAACCCATCACCCATTGTGTGATAAAAATCTTCCTAGGCAGGCACTCTCCTTTACCCTCAAGCACCTTCTTTAATTGTGTCTTTGGCTAAAAGCAAATCATCCTGCCTCTCTTAATATCAGGTTTGATTAAGTTAATCTTGATGCAATATCACAAAATAATATTTACTGCTCTCCAATAATTTATGTAAATAGTTCCCCCTTTCACCCCAGCAGTGTGGGATGACAGGTGATTCAGTGCTGCTGCTCCACGTGCACATCTGTGGCCGAGGCAGACGCCTTCGAGTCGTGCCTCTGCAGGGCTCCTAATGGATCGAGCCTTGTGCTAGGAAAACATATGGCCCATGATGAGGATGAAGCCCACCTTCCCCTTTGGCCTCAACCCCCCCCCCCAGGCTGCTCCACAACTGAACAACAGAATGCTTTCAAATTTTCTTTTTTTCCCCCCGAAAAAGTCCTTGAACAGCCATTATTATTGTATTTGATGCCATATTTTGTTGTTAGGTAAAGAAAGCCCAGCACACGCACCAGTGTCCAGCTACCACGAGTAGTTTCCAACAGGCTGAGGTACCACTGAAGTCAAAACAAGCTCACTCAGACAAATTCACACCACATCACCACCACAGCCACCACTGCTCCTCTCAGATTTAAGAGCAGCCTGAAGTCAGTACAGACAGGCTGAGATAAGGAGGGAGATAGGAGGAACCACATATGTGTAAATAACCACCTGCAATCACGGGTGACCTGCCAGGGAGGAAGTCCAAGCCAGACACAAACTACTCGAGGCCTCAGACAGGAGACATGGTACAGCAAGAGCAGTTGACCTGAACTCCACTCTTAGAAGTTGGGTTCTGCAGGGGAGCTTGACTCCACCACAGCAGAGCATGTGCTAAGCTATAAACAAGCTTTAGTAACCTCTGCACTCAGGGCGTGCCTTGGTTTTCAGCAAACATGTCCCTTGGAGACCTCCATATGCATGGAAGACCCTGCACCCAAACTGAGGGCTTGCACAGGGTTGTGATGACCCCTAGGGCTTGCATGGGGTCACAATGACCCCCCTGAACAGGCAGATGGGGACCACAGGGAGAGAGCAGGACAAGGGGTGCTGAAGCAGCAATGAAAGGTAACCACGCTGTGCTCACACTCTCCTCTCTGTGGTGGGAGACCACGACGCTTCTCAGGCTACATTTGAGCAGCATTTACTATCCTGCACCATTTCCAGCCCTCTCCCTACCCTCCTACACTCCATGGGAACATCCCTTGCAGTAACAATCTCCCCATCTCCGTGGCTCCAAGCGCAGAATCCGACCTTGCATGATTTTGAACAGCATTTTGAATACCATCAAACCCTTAACCACCACAAATGCAGCAACCATTATGCGCTTCTGCCTCCAAACAGCTTCCACCTGATCACAACTCTGAATATGCACTAGACCTTTTTTTTCTTAAGCTGCTTTTTCTGGGCATGCATTTACAAGACAAGGTACTTTGGAGCAGGCACCTATTGATTGGTGGGAGGGTTAGGAAATAAGCCAAAGGGATAGCAGCGTGTTTTTCTTCGTCTTGCTTCATCTGCAGCAGCTCACGTCCTTTGATTCCTTCTTTAGAGAGTGTGTAAGGCTTGTACAACACCGCTAAAAATTCCACATCCTTCCTGCACATGAAACACGAGGCATCTGCTGGGAAGGCAGTTTTCCTCCTATTACCCCATTTCTTGTGGGAAGTGCTTCCATGGCTGCTTGTAACTCATCCTTGCAAATAAGAACGCCAATTAGTGTCCGGTGCAATGATGATGTGTATGATCGTGAGGAAGAAAGCGAGAGGGGACAGCTGTCCCCTGGAAACTCGATTGAGATTACCTACTCATTAGTACCAGACCATCGAAACAGCCACCAGATGGTAACAACTTCCAGTCAATAATGTGACATGTTTTGCAATCGCCAAATCCCTTTGCAAAAAAAAAAAAAAACAAAAACAAAAAAAAACAGGGCAGGACAAATCTTATCTCCTGAGCACTTGGGCAAACTGGTGGAAAGAGTTGGAGAAGCTTGGCAGCAGCTGGAGGCAGGGTTTGTCCGCACTTGTTCAGCCCAGCAGCGACAGGAGGGAGTCGGGCGAGTGTGTGTGGAGCTGTATCAGATGTGGGATGCTCAGGTTCAAGCCAGGACCGTGGAGCAATTCACATTCCTCCCCTCCTGTGCTCTGTGATCCTCCACAGCAACAGGAGCTTAATGATGCTTTCTGTGCCTTGCAGAATGCTCTCGGGCCTGTGGCTGGATTTTGGTCATTTCACAGTAAATCTAGAGCATCTCTCAACTTCCATAAAACTGCTGCAGCTGCCCGTGTTTCCACTGCACACTGATCTAGCCCTGGACAAGTAACTCTGTATTAGTAATTCCAGCTGCAGGGAGACACTGGACTAGGAGAGGCAATATCCAGCCTGTGCAGAGATTTGCAGTAAAGCACGGTAATCTGTCTTACTCCCAGCTCCACAGTATTTCTCATCATTGTGAATTTCTCATAGGCCAGCTGCTTTAAAGTGAATATCCTCCCTTCTCGGTGCTCACAAGCAAGTTGAAGTGGATCACCTGAAAATTAATTGTGCAGAGCAACTGCTGTCTCCATGAAAAGCCTGGTGATACTGAAACAGCATTTACACAGTACTTTGAAATAAACAGAAGAGAAAGTTTCAGAAAAGCACCTGTGTCACATTTTGTTAGGTTTGGGGTGGTTATTTTCTCCCCTCCTTTTTTGTCTAGAGCTAATTTCAGAATCTCTGCATCTCACCTGCACATTTTTGCAGGTTCTGACTTCTGATTTCATTGGACTCTCTGTCCTTGCAGAGCTGGAGCAAAGCCCAATAAAGCCAGCAGGAAGATTTTCCTCTACTTCATGGGGTTTTTGGTCAGGATCTGAGTGCATAATGTCCATACAAATGCAAAAAAAAAAAAAGAGCTACTGTCATAGGGCACAGCTATGCAAAGGCTTCCCTCAGACCTTTAAGTGCACCTCCTGGAGAAAGGCAAACATCCACTCCGAAAGGGCTTGCCCCAAACTGAGCTGCAGAGCATCAAACCCAGATTACCACTGGGGAGAATACCAGATATCCTCCAGCAAAACCCAGGTCTCAGCTGTAGAACTCCCTGTTTGCAGCAACAACAGTATCTCCTAACCAGCAAGACCATTGGACAGGGGACTGAAAAACAACCAGGATGACCTGTACATCTGGAAGATGCTTCAAGCTCTGACCAGTGCCTTTAAGGCCATAGGAGGTGTCAAACAATGTCTTTTCCCATGCACAAAGTAATCTCTGATCAAGAGTTCCTACTGGCTAAGGTATGAGGAGATGGTCTTTGCACTCCCCAGGAGGAAGGGGAGATGCCCACAGGAAGCTGTGAGGTGTAAAAAGTGCTTCGAAAAAAATCAAAGTATTTAAATTGTCTCAGAGCTCTCCTCCATAAAGCTACACAAGAGCAGAGGCAATCCACAGAAAGCAGATAAAACCTGGCACACGGAGAGCCTTGAAATCACCAGACCCACGAAGATGCTGCAAAAGAACTCAAACCCTGTCAGAGGGTATAGCCTCCGACTCGACTGATCCCCTCCCACCTGTACCTGGCTTTTAGCTTCACCCTTTAGAGCCAGAACCTTCGGTCCACTAAAGCTCAGGCTGCATTTTGGGTCACACAGACAGCTCAGGGAAGGTCTAATCCCAGCTTCTTGGGAGCGCAGCAGGGACCCCCTCGGCTCTCCCTTGCGACACAAGCCAGGGTTGCAACAGCCAAGACCCCTGACACAACATATGTGCTGAGCCTCCTTACAGCAGCACCTTAAGGTAAGAAAAAAGGCTCAGGTACTCATCCTAGATGCAAAGAAGTTGCTTGATTTAGCGCACAGCAGGGGCACACACATCTGAGCCAGTGCCAGCACGAGACTGCAAGTCCGGGTGCTGGAGGTAGACACTGCTCACGCAAAGGAAACCCGAGGCAGGGTCACAGAACAGCCCTGGGGAAGCCCAGGCTGGTGTCCCCTGTGCAGGCACTGGGCTCCAGCAGGGCTGGGATCTTGCCCCATAACTCCAGCTGCAGGTACCTCTGTGCCCGTTGCGACACAAGGCAGTTCTCAAGCCTCGTACCTCCCGACTTTCACACAGCAAACGATGGCCCAGCAAGCTGTAAACCTCTTAAAAAAGGTGCAGAGCTTCACAAAAGCCTTCCCTTAATAGAGTATTTGCACCAGCCCTGCAGTCTCAGCAAGCGATATACCGTCATAAAACCCATTCTCATGCTGTTACAAAACTCCTCATCAACACCCGCCGCTGCCCTGGTAGGATTTTATTTGCCGTGTTACCCGAACAAGGAGGGTACATTCCAGTTGCACAAAATGCAAACGGGGAGCCCTGGGCCATTTTACCACCCACACAGTTAATTACACCTGCAACAGCCAGCGAAGGGTTGGGTGTAGAGGATCCAAGCTCACAGAGACATGAAGACTGGTTGGCACCAGGAGGCACGTCCCACCAGTGCCCTGTATCACAACCTGGGCAAGACACGAGTTAATTTTTACAGATTGGGTGTTCATGAGCCTTAATGGAATTTCTCAGGTTTTTTTCCCCCCAGTGACTTCAAAGTTCCCTCACACTCAGTTGTTTCTCTTGTTTGGTTGTTTTGTTTGGTTTTTTTCATGGGTTACTATGAAGCAAACTTGGAACATGAAATTAAGTTTTCAAACTTGTATTGTCCATGAGCTGAATGGCAGGTGAGTTGGAAAGAGATGTTCCCTAAGGTGCCTTCCAACACAAACCATTCTACGATTCTGTGAAACTTATTTCAGAGTTCAGTGAGAACCCCTCAGATTTTAACCACATTTTGACCATTCACCAAATTCCTTTTGCCTTCCTGACATGCTTCCAGATGGACTTTTGCTTTTCCAGCCCTACTAAACTTAAAGGCAAAAGCAGTGCCTGGCATAGAGACAGAAAAATAAACATTGGCCTTCTACAAACCTATATTTAGGGCGCTTCCAGGGTCTGGTTTCAGTGACCAGTTCCCTTCCACTTAAATCTGCTTTCTCCACATTATTGCTCTCCCAGTCATTCAACTCAATCTCTGAAAAATTACTCTTTATTTGTGTTTTCTGTACAGAAATCTCATTCTAAAGAAAGGCCAGCATGCCTGCACAATTTTCTTATACCATGAATGTGGAGGGCACAGAAGAATTAAGAACAACATAACCCTACTAAATAAAGAAGAGCCTACTTGATTAGCTGCTAATTGAGAACTACATGGCTCTTAGTACTGAAAATTTATTTCTAATAGCTTTGGGGATACAGGCATACAAAACCCCTTGTCAGTTTGGGTTTGGTTGGGGTTTTTTTTCCTCCTTTTTTAAATAGTAGTGCAGTTGCATTCCACACACATTAATATTATACCCAAGGAAAGGAAAAGACAAGATGAAGTTATCCAGAACTTTTACCTTGGCCCCTTGCCATTACGTACCGAGGTTGATGTGTGCTTCCTGTCATGGGGCTTGGCCTTTCTGGCAGAGGCTTGGGGAGTGGTGGGAAGAGATGATAGGAGAAAAAGAAGTTGCTGGCTCCCATAAGTCTATAATTGACTGACACAGCCACTTACGGAAGCGTTACTGCTCAAAGGGGAGTGCTCACAGTAAACTGGGTTACTTGGACTAACCTAAACCACAGGTTATTCACCATTACAATTTCTCCATCCCCATTGCCCCCAGTGGACCCAAAGCTCCAGCAGACAGAGCTCCAACCCAAAGGGTTATCTCATGCCGTGGACACCCAAACCTGTGAGGTTTGGTGCAGCAGGAAGGTTTGAGGGACCCAGCATCACCCCTAATCCATTAGGAGAGGTGGCTGTTATGGATTCCTGCCCTAAAATCCCAGCCTTTACCAACAGATCCTCTGATACACCCTCACCGCCCCACGACTCCAGGTGTGTTGCCCAACACCAGGCATTTTGGTTGATGGATCTCTGTTGACCACACAGGTGTTTCCTAGAGCTGCAGATCTATTTCTAGGAAATATCCCAAGAAATACTAAGCAGAAAAAAGATAACAACCTTTACAGACATCAGTGGGACAGTTCCCATCATGGTTCTACTCCTAGAGCTGATGGCCCACAAAGATGAGACAAGCCAAATACTTGAAGGTCCTCCAGCTTTACACCCAATATACTTTTATTCCCAATGCACCAGGAAAATTGACTCTTCCTGGGCTGGAAATAGATACTGCAGCCTTTGCCAAAACCACTTCCATGGATTTGTACATGTAGGCTCCCAGCACTAATGTCCACAGGTGCCCATCACAAGCTCCCTCCACTGGTACTGAAGTTGAGGAAAGTTTTACCATTATCAAGTAATTTTAGGCTTTTCTTCACAAGTTACTACTCAAATAACATGAGGCTACATGAGGAAAAATTTAGCTTTTGAATGTCTAGAAATTGGCATTCAGGTACTATTTAACCACCTAGTTTCCAGGTTCTCTTCAAACTTAGGATCAACGCTCATAATATTACTTCAGCCCCCACATCCAGCTGAGTGTGATCCAGTTTGAGCAGAAAATTTAAAATACCCAACCTACTCATATTTTGGATGTGTTAAAAATAATCTACAATAAGCATAAATCTGATGGAATGCACTCAGATTTCAATGCAAAGTTTTATGAGGTTATTAAAAAATAAAAATCTCTGAAGAAAACTTCTTTCTGGGGTAATTCCCCCAGCTCAGCACGGCACCAGGAAAAAGTAATTCATCCCAGTTGGAGTTGGGACTTAACCACAGCATCTTGAAACAGATCCAGATCTGTTCCCCTCCTTTTTGGGGGGTGTAAAAATGTGGGGTTTTGCTCTGACCTGGCAGAGAAGAGAGGCAGAGGTAGCATTCAGATGAGGGGTTGCATCTGTGTGGGGAGTGCTGGTCCTCGACCACCACTGAGCTGCCTCATGGACCACTCTCCACATATACACTCATGCCACGTGTTAAAACACAAAAGTAATGCTTTCTCAGACCTCTGGATATTTTACTTCATCTCAGCATCACTTACAGCTGCCATAAATCAAGCGGTCCCCCCCCCTCCTTCTCTAACATTTTATAAACTGCAGAAAGTTGGAGTATATTTTGGCCCAACAGCCTACATATCCCCATAATAAATGCCTCTTCTAATGTTGCTTTATTTTATCAATATTGCCAGACTTCTTAATGGGACTCTAAGCTCCTGACTAACAAAATATATTGTCTGTCATATTCTGTATTTATTTTTCCTGCAAGGAACAATGATGCTCTATCAGCACCAGCGCCGGGTAACGGAGGTCAGAGCCCATTAATTGGAAAAACACACGGTCTGACCAGCCAGTCCCACACCCTGATGGATAACCAGCACCCAGCTCACAGCCACCCATTTTTGGGGCTGTGAAGAACCTCTGCAAGAGGTTCCCAGATGGGGAAACACCACCTAAAGGATATTTTACAGCACGTTACGGATGAGTTTTGGGGAAAAGCAAAAAAAAAAAAAAAACCAAAAAAAAAAAACAACCCAAAAAAACCCCCTCCAGCCAGGGTAGCACAAGGTTGGCTTGCCTTCAGGAAACGCCTGGTTGTATGCAGCAGCTGTGGTGCGAGTAGTACAACAAATTCACTTACTGAATGACAACAGCTTTATTGGCAAGCCAATTCAATTAAAGCCACTGCAACCAACAAAGTCGCAGGCAGCGCTCGCCGCATAACGAATATGGAATCATGCCTATGTTTCCCCAAGTGCCCTCAGCCCTCCCTGTCCCTCTGCATGAGAGGGAAAGGGATGAATGAATTAGGCTCAGATGATGGTAATTAATGGCTTGGCTGTCAGAGAGGCATTTTGTCGGCCCAGTGGTTGAAAGCTCCATATTACAGATAAAGTCCCAGCACTGCTCAGACAGGGCAACCCTCCTCCCGTCACAGTGGGAATGGGAAAGGCTGGGGGTGCGGGGGGGCAATGTTGGTCTGCATTGATCAACCTTGCTTGGTATTGATAGGTAAATAATATGTTCATTTTTCATTTTCACAAAACACGTCCTTCGGGCTACAGTTACAGGAGCTCTGACATGAGATTATTAAGAAAAAAGTATCCTTAATGCTGGGCTAAACACAAAACAAATATTCTTATAAAATATACATAAGAATTCATTTTAGCCTTCGGTAAAATTGATAAAACCTGGAATTTTTTTTTTTTTGGAACATTGAAACTTTTATTTCTAAGGCAACATTTGAGGCCTCCCCAGCACACACGTGCATGAGACTCATTTTCTACCCTCACTGAAATTACCCAGGTTTCATTGCCTCCTGTACCATGACAAATAATTAATTGATGCTACCCACCTAAAATGACAGGGTACTGCTTTCCCACAAATTTCAGAAAGGGAAGAAAACGAGCCTTAACTCCTAAGCTCTCAAAATATCTTGCAAAGCTTCTCTCATTAACTTATTTATGAATAAGTAAAGGAAAAAAAAAAAAAAGAGGGTACTGAAAGCTGCTGGGCAAAACCCTTGAAGCCACGGGGAGTTTCAGTAACACAGTGGTGGTGGTCAGATCATCACCCAAACCCGCACATCCGTGGGCACATGGCAAGCCAGAGCACATGTCCCACCTCGGGCAAGCCAGCTTTGCTCCTGGCTGGTGGTACCCACCTCCACCCCTCACAGCATCCCCCTTGCTACAAAGGGCAACCAGGCTTCATTGATCCCAATTTTTCTTTCTATGGAAAGAAGAAACCTTTTAGAGACGCCTTCCGAAGAGCCAACTCCAGCTCAGAGTTAAATATAGCCCCAAACCCCACATCCCTTTTTAACATGGAGTGGAGGCAAATTGAATTCAGAGCAGCAACCAGGAAGCGCAGGGAGTTCTGGGCCTTCCTTCAAGTTTCTCCTTATGAAATAAAAATCTCCTCCTTTTGGAGCGCGCCAGTGTAATTGCCTGACTGCTTTCCATGTCAAAGTGACCAATACTTCCTGCGCCTCTGGGAATGTGAAACTGAAGAAAACATCACTCATTTGGACATTCATTATGTGACTCGTTATTGTACATTAAACATTTGTATCCTTAAAATAATGGCCTCGCTATTACCAGCCACAAGATTCCCACTTCTCCGCTCAGTTCAAAGATGAGGGCGTCGCCAGAGCTCCAGTGGGGTGACACCCAACACTTAGGGGACCATACCTCTAAGTGGAAAATATTCCTGCTTTGTTTGTGCCGCAGAAAACAGATGCCTTTTCATTTCCAGACAGCATTTCAATATTCATTAAGCAGGAGACTAATGGCACAATCCTTAATCGCTCAAACAAGAACTGATGAGCGCGGCTCCAGGTCCGCGGGAGTCAAGGATGATGTTTTAATGGATAAGCCTTTATCTTGCAGTCCTGGCTGCTGGAGTTATTCAAAAGCTAAAGCCCTGTGCCCCGTGCCACAGATGGAAGGAGTAGCCAAAATAACTTCAAGATATCCTTATGTTTTCTCCAAGTAACAACACCAACTACACCTCGGGCCACCACTGGCCGTGGTAGGGCCACAGCAGAGGAAGGCAGGATGCACTGGGAGGGTGTATAGCGGGACAGACACTTAACAGTGCAAAGCCACAGTCCTGGTGAGTGACTCATTCCCTGGGAGAGGCAATCCTGAAACAAGCTTGCACGAGACCGCAGCTGCCACCGGGCATTTTCAAACCAGTCCAGCCAGTTGTAGGTTTGCCAAAGAAAAAAAATAAATTATAAAGCTGACCTTTGCTGGCATTTCCAGAGGGGAGGAGGGTGGTTTGTGGGGGAGATAAAACAGGATTATGGTGTGTCCAAGTACAGGGTCCCCCTGTCCCCACACCAGGGGATGGGGGGGGACACCATGCATACTGGAGACAGACCCTTGTGACCCAAGAGACCTGGGCTGAGCTCAGCAGACCCCAGACATATACTTGGTGGCACTGGGTAAGCCTGTCCCACTGCTTCAATGAGGAGGAAAAAGGACGAAAATGTATCCCCTGGGCTGAGTGTCCTGCCTGGAGCCAAGCCAAGGGAGAGGGTGGGACCAGAGGAGCTGGTCTGACTTTGGTGCAGGACCAGCATCTCCTGCGCTTTCTTTCATCCACCACAGTTACAGGTAGGACCAGCTGTGGAGGTCCCCTCAGCTCCAAATCCTCCTGCCCACCTTCCTCCAGCCCCATCCTGCCACTTGTGTGGGGGGGTGAGGCCATTTCAACAGCAAAATCCAGCAGTTTTTTTACAACCTGATCTTCAGCGACCACATTTGCTTCTGCAAGGTCCCTGTTACTTCCCCAAGGTAAAGAGGAATTAGCCCGTCGTGGTTTCATCCCTGACTCACCAGCAAGAAGAACACCAGTGGGGGTACAAAGCTGCCCATCAGAGAGGTTGAGCATTCCCTCCCTTTCAGCACTTCCAAGAAATGCTGCTGTTTCAAAGCAATATATTTTGGTGAATTTTTTAGTTTACCAGCACTTAGGGACCTCCAATGAGCTTCAAATCCCCAAGACAAACCTGCCCGAAACTTAAAGCCTTCTGCCCAATGCAGCAGTGAAGTACAGCCTTTCCCAAAAATATGAATTTCAGATACAAAAAAAAGAAATTATATTTCTGCCAAAAAAATGGGACTACACATCATCTCACAACGAATAAACCAGCACAGACCTTGCCCCCAGCTCCAGAGCTGTGTCTTCAAAACAGCACTACACAACCCTGCACACTTGTAACACCCAAAATATTTCTTTTGCTCAGATGAAGGGCTAAGCTGAGCCCGTGGTGCCAGGGAGCAGAGAGGCTTTCCAACAATCTAATGCATAGTCCACACTAAGCTCTCCCCTCTGGCAAACGTGGGGGAGAGACTCTGATATAATAGATATTGCAGGTGCCATACCGTGGGCACGGGGAGATCCTCGAGAGATAATGTGTATTTGCAAAGAGCTACGGTCTTAAAGACAGGAGTCCTTTGCAGAGCAGCAGGCACAGGTACCACTCACCTTCCCACAGAGAGCAGCTCCCTGGTGAACGTCCCATCCTCTCCCTCAGGAACAATCCAAGGCAATCACACAGATGAGCAAGTGCAGATGAGGTGCCACCCGAGGCTCAGCGTGGTACACGAGGGAAGTTCAGCTGGAAGTACCTCATAAAAGCCTCCATCTTCTCTAAGCACAGCTTTGCTCCCCTGTACCCAGAGCCTGCCGGGTACCCACAGAAAGCTGGCACTTCTAAGCACCGACCTTGCACAATCCCAAAGGCTTTTTGAGCCAGATAAATGCAAATGAAGGCCGCAGGCAGTGCCTCCCAAGTCCAGGCAAAGACGCAAAGCCAGCTCAGGTGCAAGCAGGAGGCTGCAGAGGCCCCAGTACCCCACACAGTCACAGCTCACTCAGTGCAGGGGACTCTCTAGGATATACACAGAGCATCAAGGCAAACCCAAAAATGCTTAAGCTTCTCACCCAAGGAGCACAACTTGCTGCTTCTCCTTGCAAGCTCAGCTCCAGCCCTCTGCTCCCAAACTTACTGCTGGCCTCTGCCTTTATCAACTGCCTCCTAGCCCTCAGAACAAGGACAGCAGCTGGAGAAGTGGGCGGGGTGCCCCACCTGAGGGCAATTAAGGAACGATCAGCATGGCCACAGCTGAAGGCAATTCCCATCCTTGGCCAAGCAGGGCAGGCCTGAATGCTTTCTGAGCTCAAAGGTGATTAGTGGGACAGCTTTCTGAATCCTAAAGGATGTAGATTGGTCTCCTCCATCCTCTCCATCTCTGTCCACGTATCTTAGCTGTTCCTAGGATGGCTCCTGGCCCATCCCTGGGTCTGTCAGTGAAGCCTGTAACCTGTAGCAAGTTCTGCCCACCCAGGTCAGATCCAAGAGGACAGTGAAGCCCCAGCAAGTGCTGATATCTCCCTTGGCTCACTAATGGAGACAGCATGCTCCAGTGTCCCTTCTCCACAGGTTTCCCAATTAAAATCATCCAAGAGTTGTTGTGTTTTGGGGACATAAGCTCACTTTTCCAGCTGAAGGTGACTGTGCTGTCAACACACTGATTCTTTTCATCATACCCAGTAGAAATTCTTGCATGATATCAATAAAGCCTTGCAAAGCACAGACTTGAGTCGAGCAGTGGGGAGGACAAACTCCTTCAATCCAGAACATACAGTGTTCACCAAGGGTTAATTTTTTTGAACCATCAGCATTGAATTTTCTAATAGACTGGGAGCTGTGACCTGTTAGGGGCTCACCAGGAGTCCTGAGGTGTGGTACCTCACGCCGGGCATCACCGCCCCATCTCTTGTGCAACCACCAGGTTTCAACAGCTTAAGATTTCGGTGGAAGGTCACCAAAAAGCCCTCAGTGCTCACCTCTTATTGAAAGAGACCTGTCCTGACACCTCACACTGATTTGGGATGCCTTTTCTTCGTCCTCACCTCTCCTGGCTTGTGCTCTCTTTTCTCCCCACGCCCCTCTGCAGTCCACAGAGCCAGCACATAATTGTATATCAACTAAACATCCTCCCTTCTTTTAAAAAAGAAAATATACAATATACATCTGCTTTAATCATGGCTTAAAGGCATGTGGGACTCTGAAATTATAGAAGGTATTAAAAGAGGCATTGCCAAACTAAAACTCCCCGGCCTTTAGCAACCCTGGAACCAGATGGGGGGGGGGAGAAGAGCAGAAGGAAAAGCCATGCTGAGGAAAAGTTAATTTTTTCCATCAAGCTGCCAAATTATCCCTGAATGTAAAGCCTGAAACAATGCTGGTCATGAGGGAGCAGGCTCACCACACTGGCCCCTCAAGCTGCCCCACTCCCTGGGTTTGACAGGGGGGCTGCTTTCCGAGAGACCCGTGGTTGACCACGGCAGGCCAAGCGTCCACAGGGCAGAGCCAAAACACCCCGGTCATTAACTACAGGTTAATCATATTTACTGCAGCTCTGTTGTTCCAAGGTTCTCAGACAAAGGCTAAATTCAAGAAAACTTAAAAAGAAACAGATCTTCTGAGCTGATTTATTGGTAATGCAATTAGGATGAGGGAGACAATCTAATTACCAAGGACTCTCACTTCTCCCCCTCCCCTGCCCCCCCCCCCCCCAAGCTGATTTAAAGAGGAAGCTCTCAGTGTAGTAACTACTTTCTGGTTTACTTTACTTCTTAGCACAGCAGTTGTTGAAACAGCTTCAGTGTTTTCCCAGCTGCATTTTTGTGTCAATACTAAGAAAGGGATGAAATAGTTCGGACATGTCAAAGGAGGGGAGAAAAAAGAAGGCACTAATTTGAAAAAACACCCCCAAAATATTTCAGAGGAGCTAAAAATGCACCCGAGGCTGCAATGTGATTGAGGAGAGGCCAGAAGAACAGGTCATGCATGTGGCTGTCCCCCCACTTCCCAGAAACGCACGTAGGAAAGCACTGATGGAGTGCCAGGACGGTTTGCCCTCGGGTCTGTCCCATGCAGATAAGTAATCCCGATGGGAACCAGTGCCACAAAACCTTGCATTTAGCCCAGCTTGGTGGTGCAAGGTGTTCAATCTGCAGCAGGGAGGTACCGGGAGGCACAGCCAGGGTTGGCTCTGGGTGGGCGATCGCCAGGCTGCGAGCCTGGCATCGGCAGGGCTGGGGCTGCAGTGATTAATGCACATTAAATAATAACAGTAACACAAATGCAAAGCAGCTTCTCAGCTGCAGACCCTCACTCTCCACTGCAAAAACCTCCTGCAATTCAGAGCAATACAGTGTGTGCATCTTTAGCTGCTGCTTGTTATTTATCTCTCCACGAGCCCTGGAACTCGAGCCTTGAAAGATTCCTATGTGTGTTACAAAGAAACTCTCATTCTGTTATTTTTATTATTTCAAACATGGCAATACCTATGTAGGTGTGAGTTGATTCCCATCACTTCTGTACCCCATGAGGAGGGAGGAAGTGGTGGTGCACTGGGAGCCCATTGACCTCTTTGGAGAAGGGGAGTGGTTTTGAGGGATGGGTGGGCAGAGGAGGTGGAGAGATGCTGAGCAGAGGTCCAGGGTGGGATGCAGGCAGTGGATAAAAGTGCAACTCCAGCAGCCCAAACCCTTCTTCGCTCATCTGTGGGGCAAAGGCAGAGCAGGAGAGCCTGACACTGCTTTCAGCAAAACTAAGCAGATTAAAAAAAAATCCAAATGCGCAACAAGACACCTTAAAAGCATTCCCACAGCCCTTTGCCAATCCACCTAAATCCTGACCTGGAAGAAAACACCCCACCTTGTCCCGGGCTCCAGTGAGTCATTGCAAAACCTGCCAAACACTGTGGGGAGAAGGGCCCCAGCCACAGGGGGCTCCTGGTGCAGGAGCAGCACATCCCAGCCAGGGCCATTGGCAAAGATCATCCCTTTCCTGGCTGCACCTCCCTGTCCAGGGGGGATTCAGCTCTACCTTCTCACTGCAGTGCAAGAAGCAGTGTTAAAATTAATAAAAATGAACAATTTCCAGGAGTCCCACCGATTTTTAAGGCTGTTCGCTGATTTTGAGGCTTCCTCTTAAATCCACACAAGTGCAACTCAGAGAGGGGTTCAGTCTCTTCCTTTAAAGAAGAACATAGGGATGCATGAAAGGAGAACTGAGCTGGCCCTGGTCTGCAGAGCTCCAGCCCCAGGGGTTATTGGAGCAGGTGAAAAAAAAATAAAAAAAAATCAGACCTTGCATCATCTTCATGGTAAGGTGTAATGGAGGTACAAAGAGAAGCACCTCTGGGAAGACATCTTGTCCTGAGCAGGACCCCTGCCACACTCTTCCAAAGCACAAAAGAAAACATACCTGGAAGGACTCTTACTGTGGCTGGATGTATCTGGGAGCCCTCACCCAGTTGATCCACTGCAGGCAGCCCATGAGTAGGAGGGAGCACTCATAACCAGGCACGAGGCAGCCACTTGTGCTGCTGCAAATCAATCATTCCTTATTTCTCAGCTCGTTATCCCCAACCACCTCAAACACACATAGTGAGTATGCTCCAGCTTCATCCAGCCCCACAGCACCTCCCAAGGAGCTGCAGTCAAGCCAGACTGGGAACCATCTCTGGAGTGATGGTAAGCCAGATATTGGGCATCACTCCAACCTGGATAAACCCTCCCTGCAGCCCTTCCAGAGCATTCCCAGTGACAGAGCAGCCTAGCTTCTGGGAGAGTCCAACCCTCCACGGGTGCTAATCCTTTCTAGGCCTTTCTAGGCTTTGCTGGTGGAAACACCAGTGTGCAAGACACAAACACACCACCTACTCTCAAAAGCTAAAGACTTTCCAGGGTTAAAGATGGAGGCTGGATTTGGAGGCAGCACATTCCCAAACACTTCAACCAAGGCACAAAGGGCAGCTGAGTTTTTTGTTGTTGTTGTTGTTGGTTTTATTTTATTTTATAAAACAAGGTGCCACGTGATATTAAACGCTATTTCCAAGGGCTGCCAGAGCCACCATGCACGGGCACAGACCTGCACTGAATCTCCCGGGGAGGTTTTACAATCACTTTCATAACTCGCTCACCGGCGGGGTTTTTGTTTCCCTGACACGTCACCCCTTATCTCAAGCCCGGCTGCAGGGGAGTGAAATCTGGTGTGGGACGCAGAGACACGGTTGTTCCTTTCCACGCTGTAATTGCAAGCCACGGGGAAGAACATCCTTCCTCATTTCGCAGCTAAAGGGCCACGTAACCACAACTGCCTTCCCGGTGGCGGTAGCGGCCGGCTGCGGAGCGGCGGGAGCGGGAGGATATCCCCTGCACAGATGTTCCCCCTCCCCGCCACCCACACCGTGGTTTTGCAGGGAGAAGCTGGGGGGGGCTGATAAAGCATCCGGGTCAGAAGGATTTACGAGGCACCTACTCCTAAAAAAAAAAAATTGAGGGGAGAGGGAGGTTTAGGGGACGCACAGTGAGCTTGGAAGCTGCGTGGAAAGTTATCACTAGGTTTGTCCAAGAGCTTTATAATGTCCTGATAGTTACCCTTCACCTTCCCACAAAAGTTCACTTTGTAAATGACGAGTGAGATTCCCATCTGTCTCCACGGCCGGATGATTTTTGGCCACGCGTGTACACACGATGCTCCAGGTGCTCCTATGCGGATTCAGGAGGAGGCAGAGGAAAAACACTCCTCAAAATGCCTCTTTTTATGGATCTCTGGGGGAGTTACCGTGGCGTGCCCTGCTCTAGCAGAAAATGTTGGTTTGGTTGTTGGGGGTTTTTTAAATAGGTGTTTAATACTTGTTTGCAACAAGTGCTGAGCTCCCCTTCGGCGTGTCTGGCCAGCACAGCCCCATAAATATTCCCAGCCTAACTAACCTATGGCCCCATACAGCTGCCCAGCTGGACCACTAGCCCTGTTACCTGCTGGATTTATGATTCTTAAACAAAATAAAAGGGTTACAGGATTTATTTTTTTTTAATTTTTTTTTAAAACAGCCCTCAAAGCAAGGAGTCTGTTTCTCAGGGCCTGGCCAGCCCAGTGCCTAACACAAGCATTACCCACCAGCATTTTATGGTCTTTGCTGGCTGGGGGCATCAGTGCTGCTTTAAAAAGCAGCAATATTTCTTGTAAACAGTGGTTTGGAAACAAGTCTTCAACTGCCAGAAAGAGAATAAGGAGACAGACTTGGGATGAGAAACAGCTTTCAATGCACAGCTCAGACCCTGTCCAAGCTCAGCTATGGTGTCCAACTGGAGACCATGATTTTCCCTAAGAGATTAACCCAACCTTGGGAAAACCCCATTATTTCATGCCCTGAACCCCAGGCAGCAGCTGAGGTGGGGGAACAGAACCCAACCCCAAAGTCACACTGCAGGGCCCCCATCCCAGTTTCATCCCCACAGTTGGAGAGATACTCTACAATGCTGCAAAACAAATAAAGTCACCTAATCCCTGGGTTTCAAATGAACATATTTACCTGGTCTTCCTATTTTTACTCAGCCCATGGTGTCTGCACATTATATAGGAGAGCATTATAATGCCCCTCTGAAAAGCAATCTTCCAGGGTAGGGCTTTTGTTTTATTTTCAACATTTGAAAAGACAATTTCAGGCTCCCAGTGGCTCCAGCTGAACTAGCCCTTTTGTCT
This sequence comes from Corapipo altera, assembly GCF_003945725.1. Taxonomy (NCBI): domain Eukaryota; kingdom Metazoa; phylum Chordata; class Aves; order Passeriformes; family Pipridae; genus Corapipo; species Corapipo altera. The sequence goes on from NW_020884911.1 coordinate 3,085,482, forward strand.
TTAAGGATGTTAAATGAGGGTACCACCTTTTCTCTGCTTTTTGAAAAAGTCCTGACCTTTCAACTCTAAAGCTGGATGGAGAGTGGGCCCAGCACTCAGAGGTTCTCTTTTTTTTTTAATCTCAGCTGTCCCCACCTTGCATGTCAAGTCCTTCTCCTGGCTCAAGAATTTAACCTCCAGCATCTGACAAACAGCAAGGGCAGAGCCAAGAGCAGTGATTACACCATCTTCCAACTTCAGAGGGGAGGAAAAAAAAATAAATTTAAAAAGGCTCCAGGAAACAAGAAATGGCCAAAAAACCCCAAACTCAGCAGATATGGTTAAGCCTCAAATCACTCCCGTTGTAAAGAAGTGCCACAAGCAAAGCACCCAAAAGCCCATGATCCCTCTGACACTGTGTGTTTTTCATAACCTATAACCAACAACACTGTTGGCAGCATTATGGCAGCCCAGAAGGAGATACAACACCAAGGACAAGGAGCAGGTTGTCCAGAAAATGCAAAACCACAGACAGGATCTCAACCAAGCGCTTCTCCTCAACCTGCAGGGCACCACTGTCACAACAGAGATGCACAGGGACCCAGCCAGCTGCTCTGGAGATGAAACACTTAAAACAATGCCCAGGGCAGGTTCTGACCCTGTTTTACACCACTGAAACCCCACTGCAATGCTCCTGGCTTTAGCCACGGGCTCCTCATTCGAATCCAGTGTGAACACATCCTCTCCTGCCCTCCATAAGCACCAGCTCCTGCCTCTGACACCCAAACCCCATTCAGCATCCTCAACTCTGCCTTCAGCAGCTGCTTCGTGGCCTGACTTACTTTATTCTTTTTTTAAGTACACAGCACAAAAAAACCACACACAGGCCAACTTCAGAGATATTCCCACTAGAAAAATTAAATACTCATAATGCTTTTTTAAAGTGAATTGGGCCCCTTAATTTGCATCTTATAATAAGGATGTTATCATACTGGTTTATGGCTCAGCTCTTTAGTTTCTATCTCTCAGGGGCTAGATTTCCCCTCATGAGTTCAATAGATGTCTGTGAACTAATGTAATTTTTTAAAAGGCTTTTCTTCTGTATTAACATTACAACCTTTATGAGTTAAAGGTTCTCCTTGCCGAAGCACGGGGGTGTGTTGGCATTCCAGAGCCAGGCTTTTTGGCACTTTTGCCAGGAGGATGCTGCAACCTGGGGTTAATCCTGGGCAGCGGGTAGAAAACCTTCCTCACCTCCCCACACCGAGCAGAGCTCTCTCCAGTGTGCTCCATCTCTTACATTTGGCTTAATTATAAAACATTGTCACTCGAATATTAAAATAATGTTTAATACACAGAAGGGAATAAGCCAGTCCGGAAAAATGCATAATTTCCCTGCACCTGCCCTGGTAGTCGCATGCAATGAGCTCTGTTCTTTTCCTCCCTTTCTGCTGAGTGCCTCTCAGAGCAAAGCTGGGAATACGCTTCCAAGAGCTTTTTAAAAGCATTTAAAAGGCAGGGAGGCTTTCCCCACCTCCGCGCCATCCTCTGATCCCCTCACCCTCGGGAGGGCGGAGCGAGCCCGGGGTGGGATTTGTCCTCCTGTCCCCTCCCAGCCCCGCATCCGTACGGCGGCACCCGGGTCTTCAGGAGAGGGGAAAACAGCAACAACTTGCCTAAATCCCAGGGGACGTTTTTAAACTTGCCCGAATTAGGGCCCAGGGGCGGATGCTCAGCGTTTCAAAACAGCCGGGCTCCGAAGTGCTCAAACACGCCGCGAGTAGGAGCAATGTCGAAAATGCCAGCCCCTGCTTTAATGTACCCCGGGATCATTCATCACCTCCACACCTTATTTTATATTGCCAGGCTCTGCTTTAAATAAGCTTTTTTTTTTTTATTTTTCCCCTCCCCTTTAATCACTACAGCTGCAGAAGGTGCTGTCTCTTCGGTAGGGGAGAGAGGGAAGGGGAAAAAAAAAAAGAAAAGAAAAATATTGGGAGAAAAAAACAGCTAAAAGGGGATTTTAGGGAACAAAAAAGCCAAATGGAGCAGCCAGGTGCAGAGCAGCTCCCAAAGGGATGTTCCTCCCTGAAGTCTCCAAATGGAAAAGTCAAAGCTCAGGGGAGTGTGCCAGCAGGCAGCAGGGAAAAAGGTCTGTTGGAAGGACAATATAAAAAATGAGTTTTATCCATAGTGGAACTAGGGGGACAAGGGGTGTTTGGGGACAGCAGTACAGGCAGGGGCCCCACTGCCCACCAACAGCAGGTTTCATGGACACAAGCCATGGAACAAGGGCTACCAGAGAACACCCTCAGCCCACAGGGAAGTGGGACAGAAATGTCACAGCCATCGGGCTCTGCTCGTCGATGTAGAGCTGCAAGAGGAGGTCAGGGAAAGGACAGACACATGAAGAAATAAAAAGAAAGGTTTATTTAGGGCTCCATCCCCTGCTCCCTCCCTACCCTGAGTGTCCCAGGTTTGCAAGGGCACAGCTATATATAAAGAGGGTTCTGGCATTCCTGTAGGCACTGCAGATACTCAAAAGAAGCAAGTTCAAAGCCCCATTTTCTGCTGCCTGCAGGTGTCCTTCACAGGAGGCCCCTGGCCACCAGGACCTTCACCCCACCTCTCATGTACAGACCCAGAGAAACCTGACAGAAAGGGTTAAGCAGCCCGTGGATGCTCTGCCTGTGCACCCGCCACCTGGAGCGGCTGCTCTCACAACTGGGAACCATTAAAGGTTTAGCATGAGCTGGTGCAGGTGGGAGAGCTTTTGGCTGCGGGCTCTTTGATGCACTGGGCTTGGCAAGCTCTGGGGATCATCTGCCAGACCATAGGGAGAGGCCACATCTTGCCAAGGGGACCCTGTCACCGAGGTCAGCCCCTCACCGGCTCCACGGGGTTGGGCAGGGGTCTTACTGCTCCAACTAAACCTCCTCATGGAGGGAAAAACTCCTGCCTGAGCCTCTGAGGTTGAACTGAGCCACACTGTGTTGGGGGAGGTGGGGAGCTCCAAAGGAATTGCCGCCTTCGTGCCGCTTAAATTAGGGTGTTGCAAAACATGAAAATAACTTGAAAGGCAGTAGCCCCAATTTATTAATAGCAAGTATTTATTAGCCTCCTTGATTTACAGTACGTTTCTGAAAAGTCATCAAGTCCATCACATTCTTCAGCACGGGGGCTGAGGTGTTTTTTTTTCTTGGTCAACACAATATGGAATATAGATCCGAATATGAGAAGCCAAACACAACCTTCATTTTGCATGCACATATCCCACCGACAGGAGGCCCGTAAATGAATCCTTGTATAGCCCTTAGACACATGCAGACATTGGGGGGAGAGGTGGGAGCTTCTATACATCACCACTGGAAAACTGGTCATGGAAAATTGCCAGGGAAGAGCCATCAGGGCTAGAGCAACCTTGGGAAGCGTCGCAGCACGCACACCCCCAGCCACAAAAAAAAAAAGGTGGAAATCCACTTTATCATCTTGCTTCTGGGTTTTGATATGAGAAACTATCTGTCCGTCCATCCACACCCCCCCCCCACTGCAGTATTCGACGCTCGCACAGCACAGGCACCTCCACCCACCTGTTATCATCCCTATTCCCAGATTTTTTTCCCCCTCCCCTCCCACAGGGGGGTTTTGCCTGCCCAGCCGTCTGCCCACACCGCTCTGCCCGTCACCAGGGCACGGGAGTGCCTTCCCCGCTGGAACTGCAGCCGAGCCAGCGTTCCCAGGGATCACATCCTGCTCATTACGGGAGGCCAGACGAAATTAAATTGGGGCCCACTGGTTCTGCCATCTGAACTTCATCACTGCTAAAGATGCAATAAAAGTAATGGCAACAACGAACGAGCCTCTACCAGATGTGTAACTCTATCCAGGGAGATTAAGAGCCGTATTTGGGGTTTGGGTTGGTTTTTTTATTGTTGTTCTCCCCTTTCCACAACTCCATCTTTGCTTGGGAATAGTTGATTACTTGGCCCCCTCTAAGGATGAATGTTAAGAGGGTGATTTTTGGGGGGAGGGGATTAGGATGGAAGGGCAACAACGTTTAATTGACTTGAAGCAGGTACAACATACAACTGAATGATGATGCCTAATCACGCCTGAAATGGGAAAACTAGGTGGGAGGAGAAGCAGAGACTGAAAAAAAAAAAAAAGAAGTAAATGAGGCACCACTCATTTTTGGGGGGATTGGGGGGTGTTCAGCTCATTCCTCAACAAGATTTTATAGTGGAATCAGGTGAAATACCACAGCAGAGCAGGGAGCCCTGGAACAGCAGTGATGTTTAGTAGGTCCTCTGCCTCACCACCAGAAATCCACAGGCAAAGGCTCATCCCTGGGTCTCACCAGCACCCAGAGAGCTCAAAGACACGCAGCAACACAAGAAATGAGATGAAAAACTAAAGTACAGAGCAAAGAGCACAGTTGGTAAAATAACCTCCAACAGCCCAAGGAGGATAAAGCTTCTCTCCACCTTCCCCCAGAGTCCAGTGTCACACTGCCACCCACCAACACCACGATGGTCCCCAGCCTGAGGCTGCTGCTGGTCCCACAGTCACTTAGTAGGACCAAACACAAAGCTGGGGTTGAAACAAAACACAGGGAGTTGTGTGGCTTGAAAACTCATTTAAAGGATTTAGATCTGTTTTCAGATCCCTTCTGGAGAAAGGGTCTCTCATCTCTTAAGAGTCCACAACCCAAATGCATCGCAAATCCAAAACATATATTATTTTGAAAGCAAAATTTAAGTTAAACTTCACAAAATACTTGACCTCTGCTGCATTTTAGCGTCAGGAAAGTGTGCTTAGAAATCAAACACAGCACAGTCAAATCACCTCCAAGTCTTTTTAAACCCAAAGCCTCAAAGGTAAGCTGGGTGATTCCCAGGTATCCCTTCACTTACAAGAGGTTCTCAGCACAGACATTACACCTGTTTGTAACTTTAAGGCAACATGAATTCTGAAGATGTTTTAAAGTCCTAAGAGCTGGGAGAGAGTTTAACACCTATATTAAAAAATAGACATTTTAAGGACTATTTCGTTTTACCTTCAGCACTTCAGAAGAAGACAAATATCACTCCTGTGCTTGGCAGAGCATATTCAGCCATCACCTCTTTGTTATTTCCTGCTTTCCCTGGGAGAAACCCCTGCCTCACGCTGGCTGCTGAAGGAGAGACCAGCCAAGCCAGAGAAAGCAGAGCCCATCACACTTGTTCCACCAGGCAGAGCAGCACAAGGATGGACCAGTTACTCCAGAAGGCATCTGTGAACTGAGCTTGGTCTGCACCCAGAAAAAGTAAGGATCAGACACCTCCAGAAGCAGCCAGCTCACTCAAACCTCTTATAAAGCAGCTTCCCCTCTGGCCTGGGACAGGCCTGATGTAGATATGAACCAGGTGAGTCCTGATTTGCAGCCTGGAGGAGAGAGCAGAGCAACCCCCTTGGCAGTTAATAACTCAATTAGCCCTGATCTGACACAGCTGCTGGCACAGATACCCCAGGGCAGGAGTGGGGGTGCCAGTAGCTAATGGAGCTGCTAAATCCCCACCAGTCATGCACTCACAATCAATAGGATGCTTAATCCAGCAGGATTCACCCTTCCAAGGCTCAAAAACCCCTCATGAGCAGACACAGAGGTGGTAGCACAGGCTGGGATAGGAAGAACCTTTAAAAACATCTTCTAATGATAGAAAAAAAGCTGAGGGTGTGTGTTAGGCTTTTGGGTAGCTTGACCTCAAAGACCAAACCACCTTAAAAGAAGCAGCAATAGCTCCCTTTGGGTCCCTGTGCACCAAGTCCTCCAGGCTCCCAGTGTGGCACTCCTGGGAGGTGCTCCTTCCTCCCACCCCGCCCCCTTGCCAAATTTTAAGGTACCAAAGTGTCTGTGCTTGTGCTGTGCCCAGACCACCATGAGAACTAGAGCCCAAGGCTTTAAAAAAAAACCAAAAGAGCAACCAGCACCCACAGAAAAGGCAACACCGTTTTTTCCTATGGGCGTTTCGCCAGGAGAGAGCCACCCCAAGGGAGGGTCTCACCCAGATTTTAGGAAAGGAGTCGAATTAAACAGAAGTGAGATCGCAGTTCATCCACGAAGCAAATAAATCCACTGGCCCCTGCCCCACGACTCGGCTCCGTCCCGCTGATCCCAGCAGTGGGTGTCCTGGCAGCCTGACACAGCCAGGCAGCCATTCCACTCGCTACCCAGCTGGTTTCTTTCACCAAATAAGGTCCATTCCCACTCGCCGGCACAGACATGAGTAGCTACAGCCTGTAAATCCCATCACAGACAGCGCACAAGCTCACACTTAACCCACCCCCCTGCTCAGCAAAGTGCTGGGGCCCCCAACCAGCAGCTCCAAGCAAGGGATGAGCGTCACTGGCAAGCAGGAAAGCTTGTGCCCCCTGTGCAAAGTCTGGAGCACTCCATGGGAGACACCAGGACACCAACCTGACAGCAGGTCCCCCAGCTCAGGGCAGGGCTCTGCATCCCCTGGCACTGACAGCATCTCCATAGCAAGACTATTGCTCCTCCCCAAATCTGCCTTCTCTTTGCACGGACACTGACGGGCATTACAGACCCCACCAGCCCCAAAAGTACGTGGTTTGAGAGCAGAAATGTAACACGACAGCTGGCATTCATCAGGAGGAGGTGGGTGATGGAGGAGGGAGCTGGGAGGACCCCCCCATCAGCATCACCAAACACCAGTGGGGGTTCACCAGCGCTCAGGTGCCACGGCCATAAGCCCAACTCCTGGTCTAGTTATGTGGGACAGGTCTGTCCCCTGGGGCTGTGCAGCCTCTCGTGCCAAGACCAGCCCTGGTGTAAACTCAGCACTTGGTTTTCTGCAGCCGATACGGGAGTACAGAGTCATACCAACCGCCTGGCCCTTGTTAGCATTAAAAATTAAAGACAGAGCAAACAAAACCTAAAGCTCCAACATTTATTATGGCAATTTCCCACCCACCCACAGACCTACACTGTGTTTTGTTTTATTTTTAATTCATCACATCAGATGTGCCTCCCGAGAAATGGCACATCACGGGGATAACCAACAGGCCGGGTTGTCCATGAGAGCAAGACAGTCTTTTCCACAGGGAAGGGAGCTGGTTGAAGCCATCAATAAGCCCTTGACCTTAGTGGGTGGGTTTGCTTTTTTGTTTTTTCCGTTTGTTTGTTTTTGTTTTTAGAAAATAAAAAAAAAAAAAAGAAACAAATGAACGAAACAAAACAAAAAAAAAAGAGGAAACAAAAAAAAACAACCCCAAAGAAGTGTTGTACTCTATTACAAAATATAAATACGATAGTCTTGCAGGCAGGAGGAGCCCGGGGAGCGCTGCCTTCGGCGGGTGACTCCTCAGGCTCTCCCGGGGATGCGGCGAGCCAGCAGGACAGAGGCCACCTCCGGACGCCGAGACGCCGCCGGCCGCTCGCCCCAGCTTCACCTCCTTTCAGAATTTAAGTGCTCTTGAACTTCCATCCGAAAACTGCCAGACATCCGGGGCTCCCTGGGCGCTGCGCCAGCTGGGGGGGTACGCCGAACCTACAGAGAGCATGGGGACAGAGGAGAGAACAGGTGTGACACGGCCCACGGTGTGAGTCATTCTCTTATCCTACTTCTTTTTTTTTTTGGCTCTCTTTTTTGGCTTTAACAACTAGGACACCCAACTGTCACACAGGGATACGGCAGGATGGAGCCCTTCCTCCTCTCAGGCCACACTCTCGCATCCGGCATCCTCGGCACCATGCAGGAACCACAGGGATCACTTAGGAGGAAAAAAAAAAAACCTCTGGGCTTTACTGAGACACCTGGGCAAGGACCAAACCAGCCTGTCTTGAAACCTCCTCCTATTCTTTCCCAAAACCTCAGGGACTTCCCCCAGCACCCACAGCACATCCAGGTGCTGAAGACCCCGCTAAAGCTGGTACTGTTAATAACGGCACATGGCGGGTGGTTCACGGAGGACTTTTCCCAACTCATTACATGCTGGACGTCGCACGGCCTGGAAGCGCACCCGGCAACAGCAAAGCTCAAGCTGCAAAGCCCCAGCAAAGCCCCCGACTCCAGCAGCACGGGATGTGTCACCAGGACAGCAGTGATTCCCAGCTCCACTCGGAGCACGAGAGCGGCTGCGAGCCACTGCTCGAGGCCCGTCACCAAGCACCGCGTTGCCCCACGCAGCAGACTAAGACCACAGGTGGTGGTGGTGGTGGTGGTGAGGCCGGTGCATCTTCAGCACACCCCCCAAAATCCACCTCCACAGCCCCGCCAGGGAGCTGGTTTCTATGGAAATTGCTTCATTAATACTTAAAAGAGCGGTTGAAGGGTTACACGCGAGCTGCCGTCAGGACTAAACAAGCAGTTCCTTCCTAGGCCACATCTTCACCAGGTGTAAACTGGAGTGTCTCCTCTGAAGCAAAGAGCACGTGCCCCATTTCCCCCCCAGGAGGGCTTGTTGCTGCTGGTGCCTGAGCCCAACAGGTTTCCAGGCTGACGTTAAAGCTGGCTGAGACTTCCAAGGCAGCCAAGAGCGCCACAGCTACCCCAGCCACAAGCACAACACTGCTGCAAACCCTACATCCCTCCAAGGGGCACGGGAGCCTGGGATTCCCCCGTGCCTCCTGCCCCTCCTGGATCCCTGTGGCTCATCTGAAACCAGCAGCCGAGCATCTGGGCTCAGGGAGCAGCATCTCTTCAGCAGCTCTGGCAAAGAGCCCTCTGGGCAGTATCACTCTCCTAGTCAGTACTGCAATTTGCCCATGCACCCGCCAAAAATGGGTTTCAACCTTTATTGGAGGAAAAAAGAGAAGGAGGGAGCTAAAAGAGCAGCTGGTATCTCTTTTCTTTTTTAGTACAAACTCTGCACTTAGATAAACCCCGAAACTGTCTCTCATCAGATATGCCAAAACCTCCTGAATGTCAAGCAAAGACATGGTATCACTTATTCCTGTATTATCTCAGCCCTTGGAAACACAATAAATATGAAACATCTGTACTCTAAATTCTGGATACTGTTTCAGCGCCTTCATTACATTAATCACTCAATTTGGAGGAGACTGAACACTAATGGTGAAGGGGTCTCTGCCACAAAACCACATTCCTCCTTGAAAGTTAACGGGGTTGAGATTTTAACAATAGAGACACTGTTACCCAAATATCACTCTTATTTCTAGAGACATCATCTTTCTCCACAGAGAAAAACAGGGAAGTCTCTGGGGAGCGCAGGTCATGCAAGCACAGGATGCCAAAGTAGCTCGAGAGCACGTGGTGGGGCCTTGGACATCCACACCCCAACCCGGCAAACTCCAGTGGGTTTATCACGCCATTAACTCATTGCCACTGGCAGAAAAACACTACATTTTTCCCAAATTCTGCTTTGGCATGGAGGTGACAGCACGTGGTCGTTTGCAAGCTGCGCTCCTGCCAGCCGGTGTTCAGACAACTTCTACAGGAGCAGGAGCTGCTTCTCCCAAAGCTCCTTCCTCCAAACCACCACCCCAGCCCCGTGTGTGTGTGGCCACAGGGCGACACAGCACCCACAGGGCTCGTTTAGCTCTCAGAAACCTGCAAAATTTAGCTTTTGGAAACGTGTAAATCAAATGCATTGCTGTGCGATTTAATAAATAAATCAATTGTACACTTTCCGCTGGTTAGTCTGGTAGCAGCGCACGGAGCCCAGATCTACCTAGTGCTGCCTGTACACGGATCTCCATGTGGATGCCTGTCTATATGCTTGTACAGCTGATTATTCCATATGTAAAATATAGGAGAGAAAAAAATATACAGAGAAAGGGAGTAGAACGACAACCACCATAGGATAGACACAGGGAACAGCACCCACTCCGAAAGACAGCCAGGCTACGCTCAACCCCAGTCACACCAGCTAACCAGAGTCCTCCAGACAACATCTTGATCATGGTCTGAACCAGCAATAAAAATAATGAGAGAAAGGGAGAGACTGGACTCTGTACAGATACTCCACGGCACGGGATCAGGAGTCGTGTCAGCAAGGCAGCTGCAAAGCGCATCCCTGCAATACACCAGCCCTCCTGGGAACAGCCAGTGTCCATCCTGACACCTCGAGCTCACCACGCTGGTGGCGGGCTCTGCCTCCCCTACACTGTGTTAGGGATCCCTCCCTCCGGCAGTGCCCGCATCCGCACAGCTCCAGCTCCCAAAGGGGGAGCACAGTTCAAGGGCACTGCCAGCGCTTTTCCAGCCCCACTGCAAGATCATCCCACTAGCCCGGACAACGCAACCTTCACTCCTTCTGTCCCAGGATTAAAATGGAGCTTTTTTTTTTTTTTTTTTAAATCTCTCTTATTAAAGGAGCAAGCCTTTTTCTTTAGATACCTATTTCTGTCTTTTTTTAAATCCCAAAGTTTCCCCTTCAGAAGGCGCCGGGCAAAATACAGGCAACAAATGATGCCATCACAAGAAGACAACAGAACAACTGGAAGGTTTTACAAAAATCAAAAAAAGGAAAAAAAAAATATTAAATCCATTACACTAGGAACAGCAAGAGACAATATCACAGCGGTATGTGCTTTAATAAAGTAAAGAGATGCTGCAACATGCAGTATTTGTCAAACTGACAACATATACAGACCCCTAAGGGGGAACAGGGGGGACCTGAACTCCGGGTTTTAGAGACAATGCACATAAACCTGCGATTCCCACCAAAAAAATAAAAGCCCAGGGGAGAAGAGGGGGCAGCTCCCAGCTCCAGCCAGGAGCGGTGCTGGGAGTTTTGGGCTGGGGTCAGTGCAATCCCAGAGCCGCGGTGTTAAGGTCTCAGCCCCCCGAGAGAAATCAGCTCCTGCCCACGCAGCTGATTTCACCCCAGGTCCCCAAAAGCAGCCGGGGACTGGGGAGCCTCTGGGAGGGCTGCAGAGCTTTTTGTTTGCTCACCTCTTCTGCCAAAGCACTGCCAAACAGGGAGGGAAGTCCCTGCTGCAGACCGAGTGAAGGCCAGGGATGCCCGCAGGCTATCGCGGTGAGGGGGTCACAGCTCAGTCCTGAACTAGAGGGGAAAAAAATCCCAAAACTACGGGTCCAGACTGCAAATGCTTTCCACTGGCCGGAAAGCAAACTCCTTAGCCCAAAAATCCTCTTCCTGGGCAGAGGCGGCTTAATTAAGGCCTGGCTGGGTGGCGGGCGCTCCTCGGGGATAGGAGCACGTCCCCCAAAACGCCCCTGTGCGGGACCTTCTCCTACATCCTGCTGCTGGAAGCCACCTCCAGCGTGTGTCAAATGAGGACACCAGAAGCTGACACTGTGTACTTTAAGGTTTTTTTTTTATTTTTTCAATAAAGGGACAAAATGGGTGTATGAACAGGATAATGCAGACAACTGCCAAAAAAACACAGACAGTGGTTTTTCCAATAGAACTTAACAAAGACCAGAAACAAATACAATAAAAAGCCAGGTTGTAATGACCTTTGGTCATCCAAATAATAAAAAAAAAAAAAAAAAAAGTAATAAAAAAAATTAAAAAAAAACCCCCCCCCCCAAAAAAACCCAAAGAAAAATAAAAGATCAAATTAAGTGCCTCTGTTTTGAACAGAGCACATAAGCAATAATAAATAGTGACTCCCATAGTAAAAGATAAAATTTCAAGTTACGACAAACAGCTTTCATTACAGGAATAGAAAAGGCCAATAACAAAATATTCTGCATTGCCATTTACAAAAAAGTATTGACTCAAGCGGGCTTTCTCTTTAATATGCTTTGCATATGAAATTCTTTCCAATCTAAATATAAAGCACCATTTAGTTTTTGGCAATGAAAAAAACTGCAAAACGGTTTTTTTTTTTTTTTTTTTTTTTTTTTTCCCTTTTTTTTTTTGTTTTTTTTTTTTCCTCCTTTCTTTTCTTTTCTTTCTTTTCTTTTCTTTCTTTTACTGCATATGAAGTTTTAAGATGCTGGAATGTCGGGTGATAGAAGGAAAAGGGACATAAAGCACACTACATAACAAACCAACGTTATTAGCTTGCAGTACTGCATACAGTATGGCAGCAGGAAAAAAGAACGAAAAAAGATATGTACACCCCTCTGTGACGGCCAGCAGCGTGACATCGGAACAGGTTTCCCCCAGAGAGCCATTATATGGCCTCGGATCTGTACAATGTCACACTTTTTTTTGTCTTTTTGTCTTTTTTTCTTTTTTTTGAAACATACAAATAATTTGCACTATATTATCCTGCCAAATTAAAAAAATATACTGTGGCAGCCTGTGGTTTTTTTTTTTTTTTCCACTACCAAAAAAGGTACATCGATACCTTTTGAGAGAACAAGCAACAGTTAAAAATACAAGCTTCAATATAAATACTATAGTGCCTACACTAGATGAACATTTAATTCAAATACCATTCTAGAAATACAGAAAAAAGAGACCATAAATGTGTTTTAGCATAGGAATCAACATGAGTGTGCATTTTCCTATATTTAAGTACTATATAATCTTAAACCTTTCCCCAATGCATGTTTTTATACAACCTGAAGAGCTGTGTATATCCAAGGCATAGAATTTCCACTACCATTTTAAAATGAATAACAAGTCTTGTACACCACCAAGACGATGAACCCTAAAATACAGTTTCCCCCTAAACATAATGAAGTGTTGTGGTTTTTTTTTTTAAAATTTTTTTTCCTTAAAAAAATTTTCTTAACATTTATATTTAAAAAAAGGTTTTGTGGCGGTTTTTTCTTTTTTTTCCTCCTTTTTTTTCGTACAAAAAAAAAACCAAAAAAAGAAAAAAAAAAAAATTTCCTTGCACTGTAGGAGCGAAAGCAATCATTCATTTTATGTGAGTGTAGAGTCTGTTTCCATTCACAGCGCTGTAATGTCGCGTCCGAGAAGATAAGCTCATTAGTCAAGTAAATGGCTGGCAAAGTTTGTGGGGTTTTGTGGTTTTGTTTTTTGTTGTTTTTTTTTTTTATGCTCATCAATGAGATCATGTCCGATTTTTATTTTTTTTTTAATTTTTTTTTTTTTTCTCCTCAGCATTCTTGCAACTTTTCCCTTAAAGTATAGACCTGTAAACTGGGAAAATTGTACAGTGCACTTAATTGTCCTATCTGAGCAGTCTTATTTTATACTCAACCTCTGTACCTTCGATTAAAGAAATGATACAGACATCACAGGCAGAGTCAAGTGCTATTTGAACACCAACCGGGGCGGGCGCTAGCTTAAGAATAAAACAAGGAATCCTCTTCCACGTCAACACAAATAGCACACAGAGGATGGGAAAAAAAAAAAAATGAAGGACAACTTTTAGGGAGCACAGACAGATCCTGCTACTCTTTCACTTTTTTTCCTCTTTTTTTTTTTTTTTAAATTTTCTGTTACTTCTTCCAAGTGTCACATTAAAGGCAAGTCTTAATAGCTCATAGTTAATCATCACTGTGTCGATATTAGCTTATACACCTGTTCTAGTTTTAAATGGCAAACAGTACCACATTGTGCTAATAAATCACAATTTATTTATTTTTTTGCTCCCCTATCTGTTACACTCGGTAAAATATTATTGCCAGTCTTTATTTCATTTTTTTTATACGGTATACAGGAGGTCTTAAAGTTTATAATTTGATTGTCAGCTTGACAACCAAGTGGCTCCGGATTTATTTGTTTTGGTGCCAGAATCAATAAAAGATATTATTAAAAGTAAATATCTTCATAAAACGGATTTCCTTTATTGTGTGTTTAATGGTGTTGAAGGGCCTCTGCGCGTTTCACATTCTATTTAATCATCGATGGGGAGGGGGAATAAAAGTTTGGGGAAGGCAGGGGAGGGGAGAAAGATTCTACATCTCGTTTTAAGCTCTCTCCAGGAGCCAAGCGGGCCTTTAGACTGGTATGATCAGTTTGGTTTAAAAATAATAATAATAATAATAGTAATAACACTAGTAATAAAATAATAAAGAGGCAGAGGAAAATGATGATTAACTAGGACTGAGCGGGTCATTTCTTTCTCTTCTTTAGTTTTTTTTCTCTTTCCTCTTCGTTCCTAGGGAGCCGGCGTGGTGAGGGGGCACGAGGCGGACTCGCGCGCCCGGCGGGGAGAGGCTCGACACCGCGACCGACGTGGCGACGAGCTACGCGTGGAGGACGAGCAGAAAGGAGCCATCGGCATCGGCCGCGACAGATCCAAGGCACTCAGATTATTTATTATTATTATTATTATTAGCGTGTGTGTGTGTGTGTGTGTGTGATTGAAACCAAACTAATAGAAATCTACCTCTTCCTGACTGGTTACTTTCCAATTAAAGGCCTTTTTTTAAATTTTTTTTTTATTTATTTATTTATTTTTAACATGTTCCTAAGGGGAACTTTCTTTCTCCAATCGGTGGGTTTATTGTTTCAAGACAGCAATCTAGCTAACGCAACGCTTCTTCGGTGCTATCGGTCCTGTCCGCAGAGGGTTACCCAAAGCGTGTTTTCCTTCGCACGTCACAAAAACAAAACTGTACATGATATGTATTACAGGATGTATGCAGCATGGTCGGTTTTGTTTGCTCTCGGGTTTGGTTTTGTTTCACTTTTTTTTTCCTTTTTATTTTTTTTTTCTTTTTGCCTCCTCCTCCTCTCTCCTCTTTTTTCCTCTTTTTTTTTTTTCTCTTTTTTTTTTTGTTTTTCCCGAACGGAATTGGAAACAGCGATGTGTTTGCTCAGCAACTAATCAGGGACAATTTAAAAACAGCCATAACATACCATACATGCTGTCTAATCCAAAAATAATAAAAAAAAAAAAACCAAACCAACCAAAATAAAAAATAAAAAAAAAAAAAAAAAGAAAAAAAAACCCAACATACACAACATGTAAATTATTGCACAAGAGAAAGGCTCAAAGTTTGCGTAAAATGCAATAGTATTGCCCCGATACAGATCATGCATTCAAACGGTGAGAACAAAAAGAAAATAAACAGGGTGTGCTGGTGACAAGCACTTTCCGAATATCCTTAGCTTCCATGACTTCCATCACAAGGGACTAGAAAACCTCTACGGGGATGCGGGATGGGTTAGGGACCGGGGGTGGATGGGGAGTAGGGGGGGTACGAATATACCTCTATTCAGTTTTTATCTCGTTATTCAAGACTCGATCACTGTGCCATTTTTTCATGTGTTTCTCCAGGGTACTGTACACGCTAAAAGGCATCTTACAAATCTCGCATTTGTAAACGTCCTTTCCCACCTGCCCGTGTGTTTTCATGTGCCGGGTGAGCTTGCTACTCTGGGCGCAGGCGTAGTTGCAAAGCTCACACTTATACGGCCTCTCGCCCGTGTGGCTCCGTCTGTGGACGGTGAGATTACTACAGTTCTTGAAGACCTTCCCACAGTACTCACAAGTGTCGCTGCGTCTGCCCTCTTTTGAGCTGGGCCTGCCAGGGCCCGGGCCACTAATATGGGGGGTGCTCCCTCCGCTTCCCGTGCCGCTGCGGCCTGAGATCCCTCCGTCCAGCTCGCCCGGCGGCGTGGAGAAGCGCAGGCTGCCGTTCTCTGAGGAGTGCTCGGAGGAGGAGGCGAAGGGCGATTGTCGGGAGTCGCCGAAGCTGAGGAAGGGGTCCTTCAGCTGCCGGGAGGCGGCGTAGCCCGCCAGCCACTGGGAGTAAACGTTCTCGGTGTTGGGCATGGCGGCGGCCGGCAGGTCGAACTCCTTCTCCAGCTTGATGCGTTTGGAGAAGGGGCTCAGGGAGCTGGGGCTACCCAGCAGCAGCTTTTTGGACAGGCCCCCCGAGGCGGACTCCCCCGGGGAGCAGCCCCGGCCGTTGACCGCACCCTCGTCGATGCGGTCGGACTCGCCGGCCACCGAGTCTTCATCGCAAGTGTCCCTGTGCACCTCAGGCTCGGGGAGGTGGCCTCGCTTGTGTTTCTCCCCCAGGACCTGGTGGAAGGCCTCGCTGAAGTGCTGCATGGAGCTCAAGACCATGCCCTGCATGACATCCGGCATCGACCGGCCCTCCTCGCCAGCCCGCGAGCTGTTCTCGTGGTGGCGGGCCGCCTCCAGGCTCATTCCGAAGCCATAGTCCGGCCTGTCGCTCTCGTTCAAGTCCTCCTCCTCTTCCTCCTCCTCCTCCTCCTCTTCCTCCTCCTCCTCCTCCTCTTCCTCATCCCCGTTCTCAGGGATCATGTTGGGGTCGTTCTCGCTCTTGAACTTGGCCACCACGGACTTGAGGGCGCTGCTGGCGCTGCCCACCAGGTCGCTGGTGCCCGGCTCAGGGGAGCTGGCGGTGGAGAGCCCATCGTCCGACTTCACTGTCATGGGGGAGGACTTGTGCATGTGGGTCTTCATGTGGCGCTTCAGCTTGCTGGCCTGCGTGCAGGCGTGGTCGCAGAGGTTGCACTTGTAGGGCTTCTCCCCGGTGTGGCTCCGGCGGTGGACCACCAGGTTGCTCTGAAACTTGAAGGTCTTCCCGCAGAACTCGCAGGACTTGGACTTCATGGGGGGCTGGGAGGGAGGAGGAGCAGACTGCAGAGGAGGAAGGGGCGGCGTGGCCAGGAACGGGGGCTTGCTGCCGGGCTGGAAGGGCTGCAGCAACCTTTGCATAGGGCTGGGCCGGCTCGGGGACAAGGGTGGGCTGGAGGTGTTGCCGGCCAGCTCCCGCAGCCTCCGGGAGAAATCCATAGCGGGGGGCTCCATCGCCATGGGGTTCAGTCGCAGCACCCTGTCAAAGGCACTAGGGTGATGGGTGGCCAGAGCCATTTCTTCCGCACCCAGGCGCTCAATGCGATGCGGATCCAAATGGTGCCTCGGGGGAGGGCTAAAGAGGGGCGGCGTGGGTGGGAAACGCCCTTCTCCCAGCCCCGACGCCTCCCTCGAGACCGAGCCGGGTATTCTGAGCAGGTTAAAAGGGTTATTGTCTGCAATGTGAATCCCGTGGAGAGGTGGCTGGGAAGGGCACTCTGCACCTAGTCCTGTTGGGATACCAACCCGTGGCGTCAGGGGGCTGCCGTGCTCGCTTTCTAGGTAGATCCGTAAGCCGTGCGTGTTCTGTGCGTGCTGCAAGAGGAACCAGGCGCTGTTGAAAGGCTGTTTACAAGTCGTACACGTGTAGCTGCTGGGCTCGTCTTTACCTGCAAAATAACACAACAAGCAGCGTCAATCTCCGGCCGTCCACCGGCGGGCGAGAGCTCAACTCCCCGCCTAAGCTCCTCTCCTCTGGGGCACTCAGGAGCTGGGGAAGGGACATCTCAGCTCAGGTGCAGGGATAGAGGAATTAAGGGGCGCAACACAAAGGTCCAAACCCACCCAAAGCATATCCACCTCCTCCCAACCATCCCCAGCTCCCGGTTCAAAACTAAACAGTGGCAGGTAAGCACAGCACGAAACAAGCTGTGAAAAAAAAGGAGGTATTAAAGTCAATCAGCGCCAGCTCCAGCTCAGCAGACTTTGTGCTACAAGAGGCTGCATGTATTTGAGGGGGGGGGGTAAATAAATAAATATAAAATAAATAAATCCCCCTCTGAAAAGCACTCACACGGATCAGTTCAAAGCAGCAACCCAAAGCAACACAACTGCTAGCAAGCTGGGCATCAACACGTTATTATTAGTCTCCTCCTTGTTTTGAGACTAACAATGTGTACAAAATTAGGCATCAGCTTCTGCTCCTTAGCACAGATTCCACTCTGGGGCAAATTAAAAAAAAAAGAAAAAAAAAGGAAGCATGGGACAGGGAAAGGGGAAGGCAGCGGGAGCGGCAGCTCCGCCAGGGAAAGAGCTGGAGGGTGGCCAGGAGGCCTGGCCGAGCGCCCTGACGGAGCCGCATTATTTCTCTCGCGCTGAAAAGGAAGCTGAGGATGGTAAATGCCACTTTGGCAAGTAGCAAGCTAACTCTATTTCATGATAATTTATTTTTGGAGATAACACGGACATTATAAAAGAGCAACCAACTAATAAATAACTAAACAAAAAGCCGGCTAATAATGACAGCAGAAAGCAGCCCCTTCTAATGTACGGCAAAACAAAGGGGGATGAATAACTTTTTGAGGGCCGGCACCCGCGAGGAAAGAGTGGTGTGAGATATGGCGAAGGTGAGTGTGCTTTTATTGATTACTGGGATTGTGAAAATAATTCACTTTCACCCCCACACAGATGCTCTTTGCTAAATGCTGGTAAACTGAAACCGGAGCTAAGAGAAGGATAAAAATTCATTTCCAGCCTTGTCCAGCAGTCCTCACAGAGCTGCTGTTTAGGGATATTGTAAAAAATTAACACGGTGTTGAGGTTTGCTGAGGAATAAACCAGGAGCCCTCTACGGGCATCAGCACTAGGGGTGATACCAGCCTTCACCACATACTCCTGCACTGACCCAACACTCACATTCCAAGGAATCCGCTCCCTAGGCTAAACAGGCTGTTAGGGTAAACAGGCTGCACTGAGAGTTGCCCCCATTAGGTTTCCCCTATTTGCTTAATATGAAGAAGAGGAAAATTAAATAACCAAATCAGGCAGATTTGGAAAGAAAATGTCCACATTTTCTCGCTTTATCTGCACCCGTCATGTTTCCTATCTCACTTGAGAGGAAGGGAAGAAAAGCTTCACGTGCACATTTTCTTCCTCAAGTGAGCTGAGTGATGATCTGGGGGTACGAGATGGAACTAGATACCTTTAGATATCTTTAACTAGACCTCTTACCCCTTCCAACCCAAACCATCCCGTGGATCCTATGAGATCCAGCACTGGCTGTACTGCTCCATCCCAGCTTTCCTCCCTGCTCTGCTGCTTTTCTACGTTTGGCCTGAGAAGCTGAATCAGGCAGAGCAAAGAGATTCAATCGTCTACAGCAGGCGTTTAACACTTTAATCACTTTAAAAGCCCTTGGAATAACATTTAACGTTTCATCCTGAAGCCAGAATAAAATGCACTGTGGTGTTTAGCACGTGCCAGGCGTGTGAGCTCAGATACATGCTTAAATCTGCTGAAATTAAGAGGGAAATTCAATTGGACTTTCACATTCCTATGCTCAGAGAAAAAAAAAACCAAAATCTTAAACAGGAAAATTTCATCTTGCTTCACCATAATGAAGTGTAAGTTTTTAACACCGCAGTAGGAGCTAACAACGTAACGCTACCTTGCCTCTCTACCTTTATAGATCAGGTCAGAGAAAACAGCATTTTATCTTATAATGAGGATACAACATCGAGCTTTCGCTACCACATTTTAGTATTCCCATCAACTAGATATTCCAGATCATAAGGGCAGCTCGTGTAATCATAATGTCAATGAGAAGGGCTGTTACGACTGAGACTAAAGATTACATGGAAAACGCTGCTTTGAAACTGGTAATTATTACCAGTCCACTAATAGCAAATGATGCATTACAGTTTCACCGTATAATCTGTATTTCACTCAGCTCCTGCCAGTACAGCCTTATTATATTACAGCGCTCACAAATTCTAAATTCCTAAACTACAGTCATCAATAAATGCGTTACTTGCCATAATTTGCGAAATTACTTTGTTCATAACATCTTCGACTGTTATAAAGACTGGAATTGATTTCCTGCGTGGCAAAATTAGGGCTACATTGATTTAGTGGAGTGTAAAATGTAAGATTATTCTTCATGTGCTTGCCTGAAAAACAAGTTTTCAATTCACCATCCGTGTTTGGTAATTAAGACAATAATTTAAATTTAAAATCATGTTTATGTACAAAACTCCCCTAAACAAAGCACCATTTTCAAGGGAGCAACGTAAAACCAGGCAATAAAATAAAGGAGCGAAACAGTTAAAATCCACTGGCCATTTGTCTCCACCTCCTGCTTTGAAGAGACGTGATTTCTAATTTGTCTATTAGTGCCTGATTAATTATGAAGGCTATTGACTGACCATATCACCACCTAGAGATACGTTCCAGTCTGCTGCAGCCTTGCCAAGCTGCAGGAATTATGGCACTAATCCACGCGTTGCCCGTCAGCGATGAGACAGGTCTTTACACTGCCACAGCGATCCCTGGTTTTGGAATGGATGTGCCTTCCCTTCCTCCCATCCCACCACCATATTTTTTTTTTTTAGTACAGTGTTTGGGTCCTCTCAAAAGTCAGATGGGATTGCAGGACCCAAAGGCTGTGTATCCACTGATGTCTCCCAGCTATGGGCCAGCCCTGTGTCCACAAAGGCTTCCCAGCCAACACATCTGGGCGAGACCACGGGCAAGCAAGGTGGGTGTCACAGCAGGGAGATGCAGCAGCTGCTGCTGGCCAAGGACAGAGCTGGAGAACGTCCCACAGGGCTCTTGTGCTTCATCGTCCACCGGGACAATGTGATGGATGTGTTATCCACTGTGATATCATCAGGGCTTCAGCCGATTTCCAAGAGGCTACCAGGAATCCCCCATATCCAGATGCAAAAGCTGGTCACTGCTGAACCACCCTCCTTGGCCACCAGCAGCAGGGCTGGAGCTCACATCCTCCTCGGTTGCTTCACATCGAGGAATTCAAGGCTGGAAGGGCCCACCAGCCCTTACTCTCTACCTTTCCTCTGTCACCCTGTGACCAACACGGTGCCTTTCAGTAAAGCATGACCTCCTCAGCATCACAAACCATCTGTAGGGCAAAGCACAAAATCCCAGTGAAAACTACTCAAACCAGTTCAGAAGACATGAAAAACACCCCCTGCTTGCCACCACTGTCAGTTCCCACAGCTAACCACACTTACAGACGGGTACTGGGATCCACCTGAATTTCTCTGGCTCCAACATCTACCTGTTCTCTTTTTTGATTTTTTTTTTTTTTGTGGCTGATACACTGAAAAGCTCTTGGTGCACAGTAGGCCCCCCTCATGCACAGCAAGGGTACTTGTGCAACCAAAAATCAAGCCACACTTCAAAATTTAGTTATTTTTCCACCCCTTCATCCTCCTCCACTACTCAAGGACCAGCCTAGCCCTTCTCACACTGGCACCATGCTGGGAAAGAGCTGATTTTCCTCTAAGCCTCCCACAGAGCTGCTGCCTTCTAGAGTACCGTACTCCAGCTGTGTGAGCATGGCCCCGATTCTGCTCTTCTAGCCAAGGAGCACAGCAGGCTGTACCCAGTGTGTTCTCAACACACTCTTCTTGACAGTCTGCCCAGGCCACCCCATAAACCCACCCCTCTTGCTCTTCACCCGTCCACCCACCTCTGCTTCACCCACGAAGCGAATCAGCCACAATTGCATATTAATTTCCAGATCACCAATGAAGCACTAACCATCCCTGTGGCCCCTGCCGACCTCTCCAGCTAAGCCCCCACATTCCCAAATCTACTGGCCAGCTCTGAATCGCCTGTGCCAGCAGTACCACCCAGTGCTCAGTCCTCCCATGCACAATATCACAAGGCGCTGCGTCCAACATCATGCAGAGTCTATTTCATCTACATTTATCAACCAAAGTTGTCACCTAGAAGAATGAAATCAGCTTTATTTAACAAGATCTATATTCCATAAATCTAAGTTGAGTGGCACGAATTATATTTCTATCCCTTAATTCTTTATCAATTGAATCTTATGTTGGCTCTTCAATTATTTTGCCCAGAAGAGATAAGCAAAGTGTTGCCAACTCTCCCACATTACCCTGACCAGCTCTTGACATCATTTTCTCAGTCCATAAGCTTTTTGAAAAACTAGCATCACATGTCAACTCTTTGGAGTTTCTTGGGTGCAAGCTGTCAGGGCCTTTTTGTTTAAAAGTATTTCTCTCCACTGTACCTTGTATAAAATTCTCCTTGGCTACTAATGAGCTAGAAAAATCGTCACCACCCACCCATGACACAGAAACACAGCAAGGCTCCTTTCCAGGTCTACAGCAGAAGTTTTTAACAAAAATTTCTACTTTACTGTTTCTTCCATCTATCACTTCTCTTTTCTCCAGAATCCTGAGGAGCCTTCTCTCCCCTTCTCCCCATCGGTGCCAGGCACGAGTTTTCCTCGGCATCTTCAGCTCCCCTGACCAGGCTCTCTAGCCGTCATGGCTTCTCACTGCGATTGATTGTTATCCATTTTCCATTTTTTTAATTGTCATATATTGATTTTTTTAATATCTAATTGCTGTTCTCATCTCGCCACTGAAGCGAGTGAAGTGGGTTTTGGATTTGGGCCAAAGTTGTCCTCTCCTTCCTGGACAGCTCATCAACTCTTTACAAATAGCTTCCAATTACCATTCGCTTTTTTGCGTGTACATTTTTCCTCCCAGTCAATTTTACTGCTCATTTTCTTCCTATTTGGGAAATTACCCCTTCTGGAGAATTACACAAGGATACCACGTACCAAATGCAAACCTGGGGTTAAGATGACACCTGACTGGTCTCACCCAGTGAAGCCTCACCCACCACTACGTATTTATTCCTCCTGTACATCCCAGTCAGCAAAAGACTAGTGACAAGGCACAGCATTTCACTATGGCACGAATTTTTTAAGTGCTTCTTGAGTTATTGGCTCCTGCCTTAAAAAAAATGCAGCAGAACAGCTCTTGCCTGCCATGCCCTGAAAAGAAGTGACTTAACCAGTGACACACAAGTGACAGATTTAGCTTCTGATCCGCAAAATGTTAACAAATGAGCGGGATGGATACTGGCATTTGAGTGCCTTTAAGGGCAGTTGGCACAATTACTCGGTAAAATATGAAGAGATGGCTGCTTTCACCATTAAGGGGCTTTTTTTATATTAAGGAAAAGCTGGTGGTTCTGGACTGTGCTCACAGATACACGCAGCGTGCTCAAAGTCCGAGTTGAAGCAAGCCAACACCTCCAGGCACATTATAGCTGGCTCTGAGTAAGGCCCAAAGCCATGTCCAGAGCCACCAGCAGCAAAGCCAGACAAGATGCTGGGGAGAAGACCAGCTGGGAGGAGAAGCTGTCAGCTAGATGCCACTGCTGGGAGGGGAAAAAAAAAAAAATTAAAAAAAAAAAAAGATTTCTGGAGCTAGGCATGCAAGTTCAGGCATTGCCAAGTGAGTAATGGAATAATCTGCATGCGTGTGCCAATGTGCTTTGGAAGAGCTTCCTTCGTTTCTCAAAAGTCAGGGCTGGATCCAGGAAAGCTGCTCGCCGGACACACCAGCGGCTTCACAGAAGAGCAGCGCTGAAATACCACACAGAGCAACATCCTCTCAGTGCCCCTGCCCCAGACAGGCAGCCCAGGGTGCAGGACACTGCTGGGTAAGGAGTGAGATACTGATAAGTGTCTTGTACCCCAGGGCATCTCAGGGGCTGTAACAAACCTGCAGTATCAGACACCCCAGTTTTCCCAGTGTTTTCACAAACAAACCGGCAGCGAAAGCAGCGACTGCAGACGTGCCAGTGGTGTTCACGAAGATTTCATTCAAGCTGCAGATTTACTCCCTCAGAGAAATCCCTGTGCCAGAGAAAGCTCCGAGCAGACCAAGATTTGGCCTTTGCTGCCTGGATGGTCCAGCCCTTGCTCTCAGCAGCATCCCCACTACAGTCCAGCACCACGAGCCTTGGTGGTTTAGCTCCTGTGTTCTCCTTCACCTTCCTAAAACCTAAAACCCACACCTGTAAACAAAGCCAAGGAGTCTTTACCAGGTTACCTGCACCTACAGGGCACACACACACCTTTCACTATCAAACTGCAAAGATAAAAGTGACTCAAACACCTGCAACCTGCAGTAAGCATCCCCCTCCCTCTCTTCTGTTCACCACCAAACAATTATGGGAGCAAGAGCCTGAGCCAAACCCAGGAACTTCTTTATTCAGCTTTAATGTCAACTGACTGCTTGATTTTTTGGACTGATAAATTTGGAGTTGTTATGGTATTTAAAGGGGGGAAGAAAAAAAATCGAGTTAATTGTTACCACTTGTACTTGATTCAGTTCTTCTCCATCTGGCTTGTCAAATATCTCTCTCTTTTTTTTTTTTTTCCCCTCTCTCTCTTTTGGAAATCCACACTGTTGAAATTCCTTTCAACTGAAAACTAGAGAAGTGAAACAGTTGGGACACAGGAAGCGTCGCAGGGCTGGGAGATAAGTGGGTCCACTCCATGCCTGCAGCAGCCCAACTTCTCCCTTGGTAAGGAAGAGCTGCTCTGGCATGACTCACCTTTTCCTGGTAGTGGTAGCACCAGTGTAGATGGGAAACCATAACTGTCCAAACATTTTTTTTTCCCCCCTTCTTGCACTAATTCTCCCTCCTGATCCTCCAGATTGCAAAAGGATTGTAATTAACCTGGCCCGTCATTAACTGTTTTTAAGTAGCTGTTACGGCACTGTGAGCATCAGCATTGTCACTGCTGTTGTCATAATAATTAGAATAATATTAAGTAACAACAGTAGCTGAATTTATGTACAAGAGGGTACTTCCTCTCTAACCTTTTTTTCTTTATCATGATATGAACCAGATTCAGAAACACTGAAAAAGGAGAATATCCCCAAAACTCTGAAGGAAGTTGTGCAGTATTGCTTGTAAAACAAGAAGTACCATCGCTGTTCTGTCTTTGAAAAAATAAGATTCTGCTAATTGAGTCCACTTTCTTTACGCACAGGCCTGGTGGAGAGTCTTGGGAACCAGATTAGTTGTGAAAATGTCAAAAAATCCAGAAGAAATTTTGCTTCACAGGACCCTCAACATACTACTTGCCATCTTTACCAGATTTTCCTTACTTATGATTTATTGATAAATGATATTTCTGAAATGGATATTCAGTGTTGAAATTGATATATCAATATTGATATCCCTGAAATTATTTTTTGCCCGCAAATTCAGACTTCCTGAAATCATATTAATAAAACTGGGAAAATACTTTCTAAACCAAGTACCAGTAATGCCATTTCTTCCCATTATAGCTCCTTTTAAAAACCCTCTTTTAAGGAAGAACCAGGACAAAACATTAATGCCATGAACCCAAACTTCAAAAAGAATCCCAAGCCCCAGCAACAGAAGAACAACAGCACAGTTGGCATTGCTTTGCCAGTCCAAGACTTAGACTGGAGTTAAGAATTGCAAGAATTCACCATTTTCTCTCAAAGCCCCATTTTCACTGGGTTTTGCAGCAATGCTCAAGCTTCCACAAAACAGAAGTTTTTTTGGGCCTGAGGAAAGAGCAGGTGGGAAGGGATGGAATCAGGGAGACCTGTCCCTCCCTGCAGAAGAAATGGAGATTTCACGGACGACCATTTTGGTTGCAGCCTCAACATATTCTGACTATTTACTCAGCCTAAGAAGAACCAAACCCAACACACTTAAATTCCCCCTTCCAAAAAAATATTTCTTTAACAACAAGCAACAAAACACACGGTTTGCCAAAGCCATGATGGGGAGAAACAGGGTGCTGGGGTCCCACCGGAGCACGCCAGCGCTGCCAGGAACACCGGCCTGACCTCAACGTCTGTCACCATTTTCAAGGCGATTACGATTTGGCCACCAAGAAAACCTGCTTCGAGCTCCAACTTGGCAAGTAAGGTATGAGGCTGAGACTGATTTTGTGCTTTTTTAAAACTTGAGGGGGGTGGAAATCTGTCGCGTCTCGATTAGCGAGGAGCAGAAGAAACCTGTCATGGGAAAACAACACTGGGCTTGAAATTCAGCTTTGAATGAAGTTCTAAAAGAAACCCCTCAAGCAAAGACAACCTAACCAAGTACACGTATGTAACCCTATACACTGATGCTTGCAGGGATGGATAAACAGAGGTAATGCAGGCCATAGCATCACATGAGTAACAGCTCCATTAAACACCAACACCAGTGTGGGACCTAAAGGATGAACTACATGGTGTCAGCCCTGTAGGAGGAACACCCCACTGATACCACCTCATAGCTCTGAAAACATCCTTAGCAAAGTAACCAACATCCCAGATGCCATCCCTGGAAGTCTTCAAGGCCAGGTTGGATGGGCACTGAGTAACCTGGTCTAGTGGAAGGTGTTCCTGCCCATGGCAGGGGGTTGGAATAAGATGACCTTTAAGGTCCCTTTAACCCAAACCATTCTATGATTCTTCGATGCGCAGCCTTCCCTGCCTGCCTCTCCCGAGCGCAGGCACAGGGATTGTAAAGGAATGGAGTCAAACAGAGTGGCCTGGGATTGACACCTTCTAAATCAGTTCCTCTGGACCTACCTGGCACCAGGTGTGTCCCCATCTGGAAGGTCTGCCTGAGCTGTGACCTTCCAAGGACCAAGCATCACCCCAAAAAGAGCATCAAACTCCTTTCCCAGCCTATCCTGATTATCCAGTAAACAGTACCTGGCTACAACAGTCTGCAATTATGCATTTACCCAGTAGCTGCTGGGGACAATCACGTCAATAATTCCCTTTTTAAATGCAGTGTTGTAATTATACAGCTACAAAGAGCTTCCAAATCATTTCATTCACTCGTACACCTACACGATGAATTGTTTCCTTTTCTACTGTTTTCTCTCTGGCTGGCAGCACCTGAAGGACAGGCAGGGTACACTTCAAAAAGTTTCTTGCGAAGGAGAGGAAGGAGATGCTCGAAGCATGACAGCTCAGTCAGTGATGGGATGTTTCTCCTGGTTTGTATCACAACCCTGGCATCACTCAGCTGTGCAGCCACAGCACAGGTGACTGTGCATTGTGGATACTCTGCACTGCACATCACACACACACGGATCTCTTACACACAGAGACTCCCAGATCAACGCCAGGATGGTGCTTTCCCGGGAAGAGCTGCTAATGCTTGGTGACCTGATTAGTGCTGCAGGACCTTGCTGGAGGATGCGGCGGCTCTGCCGACGGGGTATTCCTGGAGAGATGAAGTGTGCTGCTTCGGAACGGCTGAGCCCCATCCCAGGGAGAAAGGGGGGCTGGCACCTTCCCACTGCTGCTCACCAGCCATCAAGTCTCCTCAGCACCTACAGCTTTGCTTTGTTTTTGCTGATTTTACACATTTTTCTTCAGTCTCTATCTGATGTGCTCAGCTCTGCAAAGCAAGTGCATTTAAACCATCACCTTGCAGAGATGTGGTGGTCCCCACCAGCCCTCCCCGGCCCTCCTCATCAGCCAGGCACCAGCAAAGTCCCCTTCTCCACCCCAGAGCACCCCTGCTCCCACCCACACTTTGGTGGAGCCAAAAAGCCCCTGACGTGGCTGAGAGGTTCTCCTCAGGAGCCTTATTCCACCATCTCCTTCCCAAAATGGACCCTCTTCAGACTCTCCTCTTTCCCAGCCTTCCCCTTTGGCTCACTTTCCTCTCGCTTTCAAATTAATGATATTTAGCCAGCAGCAAACCATCCTGACAAAGTGGGTCACGGGAACTGCAGGTTCCCCCAAACGACGCCTCCCCCTGCAAATCATCTGCCAAGAAGGCAAAGGTTTATTCTGTCCCCGAGCAAGTTCAATGTCCTCGAGCAAGTTCAATGTCAGCATGGAGCTGCAAGCACAGCAAGTGCTGAACCAGATCCTACAACACTTAGTTTCATAAGTTGCACAAGCAAGTATTAGCAGAATTGATAAAATATATGCATTTTCCCCCTCTCTGCTTTGCAAGTGAGACCAAAAGGTGTCGTAAAGTTGTCCAGTCTCCTCCAGTTTATTCTGTATCCTCTCCACCGCTGAGATATCCTTGAAGTTGAAAATGATATAATACTCCGAATATCTGGAGTTTGGAGGATGGAAGACTTGCAAGGATTGCTACAGCTTTATTGCGTTCTCGGGGCACAGAGAGTATTTACCACACATACATCAAGTCCAGGAATGCAAAAAGGGCACAGAAAACTTGGCGCTTCGAGCTGAGGAGCTGAAATTCCCAGAAAGGCAGATAAAGAGCGGATTTTCTTATTTATAGATTTGCAGATGAAATCCAACAAAACCAGCCCTCACCCCCACCACCATCACCACCAAAAAAAAATAACCCCACCTCCCTCTTTTATGTCAGAAAGGCTGATTCAATTTCCAGGCTTGCAAGGTCTCCTCTCGCCAAGTATTACCCGACCCCAATAACACGCACTGTTCCAAGGTTAAGATCCGTTTCCTTACAATAATGCAGAAAGCTGTTGTTTCAGTCGTGGCTGCAGAATTCAGCTTTGAAGGACAGGTTAGTACCACACTACATTTAACTGAATTCAGTTCATCTGATTATACAGTGCCTTGCTTTCTGGAATATGTAATCATCTCTTTCTGATGACATTTTAAATATCCAACTAGACAAATAATTGCGGCAATAATTGATAGCTGAGTCAAGCTGGAAGATTATTGATTGGCACAGTACCCGCTGAAACAAATGTTCATCTTTCAAACATTACAGTGAGGATGCTTAAATCTAACTTTTGCTGATAAATGATAAAAATTTGATTTACTGATAAAACCACCGGAATAGAAGATGCACTTCGGGATTTGATTACCTTGGGAAATTTTTCAAAGAAAAATTAGGCTGTGGGATTTATATTCTATTTCACGTGAATAATTGCCAAGATATGGATAAGCCGTTGGAACATAAACACACGCCGAGAAGTCTTAAGAGTTGCTGATTAACTCTCTGCCTTCCTGAATGGAATTTATCTGTTCCAAATCACTCCTTTCCCAGGATGTATCCATGAGTCTCATTACCGGCGGCGGGAGTTACGTGTCAGAAAAGATCCCCCCTTCGTTTTCCAGCGGCTTGAAGCCCTCAGTTTAAATGTGCATAATCTAACTCTGCTGTGAATGCAGCTGAAATGAGGATTGGATCTCACTGCCCATGGTGTAAATCAGGAGCACCAGCGCCCAAATACGTGGTGCTGCAGAACAGCAGCAGGAGAGAGGTCAAGATCAGGTGCATTTGCCAACTGCATTCGCTGCCTTAAAGGGAGGGGTTTTAAAGCTGAAATCAAACCACTTTGCAGCTCCTATTACACAGGGGTCTGCTTAAAGATGGGTTTCCTGCTCATTATGAAACTCCAGACCCCACTGCACTACCTATACATCAGGGGGAGAGGAAGGGGGAATTTCTGAAACCTACTGATTAGAAAGCGGAGCGAGCGGCCACGGCGGAGACTGGCACGCGGGGAGAGGCAAGCGATGAGCTGCCTAGTTAGGGCAGAGGAGCTGTCGCAAGGCAGAAGCCTGAAATTAAGGAAAAGCGCCGGAATATTTGAGCAGGGGAACAAAGAGCATAAATTCCAGGGTAAGAGATGAAAAATGCACTGGAACGTTTTGAAACGGAGCCATTAGGCGCTGATTGAGTCTCGGAGCTCCTGCTAAAAATCAGGTGCTTCTTAGATGCGGCGATCAGCTGAGCCCTGACACTTAAGGCGTGCGAGGGGGGCTTGTCGAGTGGCTTCGCTCTAATTTAGAGATCCTCAGTTAATTAGAAAGCCCTCAGAATTTCCTGCAAATGCAGGTCGCTATCGACAGCCCGTGCTTTTTGATGCTTTCCGGGTGACAGTTGCCGGACTGACCTTCCCGGGGCTGGCAGGGCTGCCCAGACCCTCGCCACGCCGGGGAATTCAATCAGCGCCGCCAGCACCGGAGGGAAGTTCCAAGGAAGGTTACTCCACTCCTAGACGCCGTTTCCTTCTCTTGAAATGAAATCTGTGTTTGCTTAATGCTATAAATAGCTCCAGCGTGGAATTATTACTATTTTTCCTCCCTGCTGAGTGGATCTCACAGCCAGTCCAGAATTTCAGGGCGGGAGTTTATTGAAGGCGGCGCCAGCAGAGGCTTGGAGAAGAGAATTGCCTCATGGGGGATGACCTGCTCACACTGAACCCACATCCACAACTGCAGGAGACAAACCTCCCTTGGAGATGTTCACTTCCCCAAGGCCCACGGCAGGTAGTGGTGGCTGCAGAGGATGGAGCACCTGCCCAGGGAATGGCATTCTCCAAGCCTCCCTGAGCACCCAGCACCCCCATCCCATGGGGATGCCTTCCCCAGCCACCAGCAAGCTCTGGTGTTGCTCTCCACGTAAAAACCATTGATAACACCTAATGCAGGGCGAAGAGCAACACAGGCAACCACTGAACAAAACAAGGCTTGTTTGGAAATGGAAGGAAATGCGTGGAAGTTACAGTGACAACCCAAAGGCGAGATGACAGACCTGCAGTCACACAGGGAGTTGGCGGCAGACGCTAGAAAATTAACTCTCGGAATAGTCTAGCATTGGCAGGGAAATGAATGAGATGATCTGAGAGATATTTTCCACCTCTAATAGGATTTGATGATGATTTTGCATAGGCTTTTGTGCTAGCCTGGCTTTTGATAAAGGCATGGTGTCTCTTTTCAACCCACATGCAAGGCAGAGATTAATAAGTTGCAAACTCGGCCCACCTCGGCTATAAATGGTTCCTGTGCCTATAGGGGAGAAAAAGCCAAGCTATGACTGAAAAAAAGACCCCAGTGAACGGAGTGCAGTTAGTGCTTTTACACCCAAATCCTCAGTTATTAAGAGATTTGGAAAGGAGAGAAAAATTCTACTCCAGCATCCAAAAAAAGCATCAATTTAGTAGCCAGATGGGGCAGAGATGCACAAACCGTGGCCAGTTTAGGAGCACTGGATTGAGACCTTTCCAGGGAGAGCTCTGCTGGGGGCTATGGGAGGCAAGGGGAGATTAGATGGTTCCAGCACATCCTGCAGGAGAAGGGATTAGGTGAGGATGGCACTCATGTGGGCAGACCTGGCAAGGACATTTTTGCCTGCTCACAGCCTCAGACTGGCAGAGGATAAGACCTGAGGACTGGCCTCAGAGGAAGCATTAAGATAGCACTGATGGCAGACAACTAAATGAAAACAAGAGTTTTTAAGCATACAAAACATCGTAGAGAATCCCATTTTTTAGCAAGATAAGTATTTTCTTACAGGAAAATGCAGTTAAATGTTATAACTGCCAGCACTTAAGATACCAGTAACAGCCATTAAAAAACCCCTAACCTCACCTGATCAAGCAAATAACGTTCTGCGTAGTCTACACGGTCATATCATGACAGGGTTAGGGACAAATGCCCCCTTACCCCAGGGGCTGTTCTGCTGTTATTTTTCAGCAGGAAATTTGTGCATCCAGGCCCAGCTCTTCAGCATCTCTGGGACTAAATTGAGCCTTGCTGCTGTCTAACCCTTGCATTGGGCCAAATGAACAGAAGAGAACAGTTGCTCTCCTGCTCTCCATCCATGAGTCTTCCTGTTCTGGCTCTTCGCCACTTTGACAACACATCAGATAAGGGGGCTGGGACCACCATCACCCATCAGCTCACACATGCTGCTGTGCATCCCAGTGCACAGGAGGACATGGGGCACACTGTGACCCGCCTGCAGCACCTCTGCATCCACACAGCTAGGACAACTCATCTGGGAGCCACATGCTGGTCCCTGCTGGCATCACTCCCCTTGCTGCTGACATGCAGAGCAGCTCTGCTTTGTGAGAAAACAGGCCCAACAGGGCCAAAGATGGGCAAGCAAATACATCTCCGTGTGCCTGAGCACAGACTTTTGTCTGCAGCGAGTGCTTCAGGTTCAGGGCTGCTGTTGTTTGCACTGCAGCCAGGCCCAGTGGCCACCACGGGGGACCAGAGCCCCTCAGAGCGTGGCACTGCACCCAGAGATAACGAAAAGACAGTTCCTGCCCCCAGAGCTGGCAACTATCACCATCTCCATTACAACCTGATGAGAGGGGCTGCCAGTTTAAACAGCCTGGACACCAACACTTCCTACTCCTGGGGCTTAAGAGCACGGAGTATTCCAGAAGGAGAATGGCAGAAGTTGCAATCCGCCCCATTTGCCGCCACGTCTCGCAGCGCTTTTGAGAAACCACAGCGGCCCATTCATGGCTGGAGTAGAAGAAATTTTTTAGTAATAACACAATAAGAGACAATAAGGTTGAAAACTATTAACACCAAGATGTTGCACTTAACTGCACCTTCAGTCTGAGGAGCTCAGTGTGCTTCGCAAGTGGCTGTTAATGTCTGAAAGGCTTTATGGGGGAAAAGTTGCCTGTGGTCCCATAGGGCATCTTCCATCAGCTTACCTCTGGGTCCTCAGCACCTGCCTTGTACCTGCCACCTTCAACACCCTGTCTGTGCCTGACACCCTGCACTTCCCACAAAAGCATGTTGGACACTGTGGTGGTGGGCAGCAGCTCTATAAAAGAGTCCTTGAGTCATCACTTTACCTGAACGTGTTATCAGAAAACGCCCCGTGTCCAGGGGCAGGCTGGGAGATGGCCGTATATACAGCAGGTCTGAAATTGCCATCAGCTTCACCTCGATCCTTTGCTGATGTCCTTGGCCATCCAGTTAAGATCTGACAGCATTTAAAGATGACAGTGCTTGAGGTAATGGGACAATGCCGTAACAGGATTACAGGAAATGTGAAAGAAAGGACATACGTACGTAATGTCATTTAGGTAATGTCATCTATGAACACTTTTGCTGCAATTTTTGCTGACAAAGAAGTCAGTCTCACTTATACAATTCCTTTTAAACTCTGTTATTGCTGTAAATAAGTTTACTTCTTCCTGAAAAGCTTTTTAGACACGTAGTCACAAATATTTTGTACAACTTTCTGCTCCGAGGCAGGGTATCCCGGGGGAGAAAAAGTAACACAAACCAGCATGAGGTGGTGAGCAGGATGGGGTAGCAGGATCGAAGGACTCCCCGCTACTCTCCCAACCTTGCTGCAGCACCCGGACTTCATAAGATCCTCCCAATTAATATCCACCCAGCCATTTCCTCCCCGCGCCCTTTTTCCATCAGTATTCTCTTTTAGTCCCACCGCAGCTGCCCCCGAAACAGCTTCCTCATTGTCCCCCACCAGAAGTGGTGTATGTGTGCCAAGCAACTGACCGCAAACAAAAGCTTGTTTGACCAACGCTTGTTCCGAAACAAAACCCCGGCTGGAGAAGGAAATCCCGCAAAGGAGGGGGGATTGATGCTGGGACAATTTGGAAGGCGAGCCCAGGCGCGCTCGCCCCCAGGGACTCACATTCTTGCCAGACAATGGTGTCTGGCCTCTCCATTCACCGCCTGCCTCACACCCCTCCCCAAAAAGTCCCCCCTAAAAGCCATGTTTATTATATAGTCTGATAAGTGGGAGAGATGCTGTTAAATTGAGCCCGTGACCATCTCACGCACTGCCCACGGCGTCTCAGGGACACAAGGCAGACAACAGAAGAAGCCTCTGAGGGACCTGGAGAAGGGTTTCTGGGGCTAAACTTATGGCTGGGAAATACTGCAAGGAGTCAACTCCTTCCCCATTTTATGGCGGAAACAATGCCCACGGGCACATCCGTGAAGTCCCCCCATGTTACCCTTTCTTGGGGAATATTTACTTGTCCTAAGCAACATGTTTCTTCCAAGCTCCCCAGCCTCGCCTCAGGTGGCTCCTTCCCCTGAGCCCGGCAAAGTGGCTGTTAGGAGAAGGCCAAGCCTTTTTGCCCCCCGCACATCTGCCCACCATGGGCATGTGAAGCTGGTGATTAGGGGAAACACCCTCCCTGGGCAGGCAGCCCCCTCCCTCGATAAGTACGGTTGGAAACCACAGGAGTTGCACAGGCCGGGCCCGTGTGCCGCGTGCCGGCCCGACCGTCTTATCCGTTAATAAACAGACGTTCGGGTCTCCGTCGCATTGAGCAACGACGACATCTGCCCCTTTAGGCAACGCGTTGGGCACCAGCTGGGTTTGTGGCCGGAGGGGTTTGCTGCAGGCTCCCCGTGGGCTCTCGTGGGAGCAGGATCCTACCACCTGTCTGTCTGTCCACTCGGGCACAGGTTACTGCCAGAAGATGCTTAGTAGTCAAGGCAGATACATTAAAACTCCTTGCAAAGTTATAATACTCAGCCCTTGAGTGGGCACATCCCAGAGCAGCTGTCACCTGAGTGCACCTCATCAACCCCTGCACCAGGTAGGGATGGAGCAACCAGCCAAAGCAGCTCTAGGCCTTTCCCCTGCACCTGTGCTCTGGTCACCATCTAAGTAGAAGAAAACCTTTTCCTGTGATTAAAGGCAATTTTCTAAAGCATCTTTACCATTTTGGTGCCGAGGCCATTCACAATGTTCAGAAAGTACATGTATCTTTGCAAGCAGATGCACACAGCTTTTATTTCTGCCCCACAGAAGTGCTGGTGCAGGTGCTGTAACACGGTATCTGTGGGATAGGAGTCTGCAGGGACCAGCCACAGAACTGAGGCGTTGATTTTGGTACCGTTTACAGAGTGTCGAGGCTACAGCCCCACTCCTGCGGCAAACTGCCAGTCCCTTGTTTTTGGAGTAAGACGTGCCACTCTGGACACTATCTGCCAAGTCTGGCTGCTCCTTGAGCTTCCAGTTCTACAGAGATCCTGCGACTGCTGAGCTTCTGCAGCCTCAGACACTGAAATGGGAGCTGAGGGGCTGGACCATCCCCTTGCTGCAGCTCCAGCAGCACCTGCAGCTCCTGCCTATTGTAACGGGACATGTGGGTGATCAGGATCAGATCAGGTCACAAACAGCTGCACTGCATGCACCTTCCACTGTACATCCCACATTTTTAAGCTGTTTCAAGCAGTTCTGCTCTCCCTTTCCCATCTTCTCCAAAGCTGAGCTTTTAAAAAGCCCTCCAAAACTGTGTGTTGCTACAGCCACCACTTCTGGAACTCAAGGTGAGGATGTCCCATGCCACTATGTCCATCCTGAGAGGGACAGAGCTACTGGCACCAGGGGAACAGCAAGGGGGACGGGTGACCCCTTCAAAACCTGCCCGCTCCAGCTGTGCTGCCTGTGAGACACCAAACAAAATGTTTCTGGTCCACAGAGCAATACCCTACACACAGACTTCTTTTTGGGTTTGTGACATTAATAATGTCGCCTTAAACTTGCCCTGAGCACTTACCACTTCCATCTGCCACCTCCAAAGCTGGGATGCTGCAGTGGCAGAGCACATCCCTGCTGGAAGTTAAAGGACAGGCTGCCAGGGAAACACATGCAGCTCTCCTGAGCCCATTTAGGCATTTTTAAGGACAAGCCCACTACTTCCAGAAAACCATCCCTAATCATTCTTGTCCTGGTAAAGGCTCTCTGAGCACAGCACTGCCCCACAACAGCACGGAGGGAGGGGATCTACCCCATCCCACCCACTACAGCCAGGCTCAGCAACAACCCACATCTCACAGACAAACGAGATGATTCAGGTGTGCAGGTGAAATTTCAGGAATGGGGCTATTCCTGTTAGAACACAGACAGAAAAAACAGGGTCAATGCCCTTGTTATCTGGCTAACCACATTGCTGCACTGTGCATGGTCTGTCCAGCGATACTGGCCGGTTATGTGGCACTGGGTGCTGCAAGAGCAGGGCCCACACAGCGGTCCCAGAGAATTAACCAGCCACCATGGCAAACCTGGCTTTGTTCCTTAACACAAGCATCAGGGGGCAATTTTTCCCTCACTGACTCACTCGATCCTCTCCTTGCATGTCCAAGCCAGCGTGCTTGCAGCAGCAGAGGGGATGGTACATGAAGCAGCCTCGTGGCTCTGATCTCACTGTACAGAAACGGGTCCCAGATGAAGGGCTGTCCCAGAAGACACACACTGCTCTCTGCTAAACATAAAAGGCTGCCAAAGCCCTGGCTGCTAAACCTGACAGCTTGGACACTGCTCCAGAAGGCCGGTGCTGAGGCACACGTGACTCATTTATTAAGTGTACACTACTTTTTTTTTTTCTTCAAATACTGTTAGGCAGAAATTCCGCAGCAATTTGCTTTGTTTCTTTGATCACAGGATTGCTACTCTTCTTCCCTTGGGGAAAAACATGCCCTAAAAACAAACAAATGCTGCACTGGAAGTAAAGAGCCCACTCCTTTGAAACCTCTGGAGATACACTTAGAGCTGTTGGAAGACACATGCTCATCCCTAAAAACCAAAGCTATCCCGAGCTGTGACACTGAAGGACACCAAGAAGTCTGCAGCAACCCCGGACTTCACAACCTTGCAAATATTTTCCAAACTCCTAATCTTACAAATAAGTGGAACAGAACAGGCAACCACTATCAGCATGTGAAAACACAGGGCTTTCTCTGCCAGGGCTGGATCAGCTACTGATGAATTCCAATCCTGCTCTGGGACAGCCGCTTCTTTCCACTGACAGTGCTCAATTTACTCAAATCACTCTGGTGGAGCCTTCAGCCTTCCCAACCACTGACTCAAACTCTTGTTGGTTTTGCAGATCTGGAATAATCCCTTTGGCCTCATGGCAGCAGGCAGTGTGAACCTTGCCTGTGTATATCTGATCTGAAGTGGGACTGAAGTCACAGTTTCAAGTTTTATCCCAGAGTGCCAGTAGGATCCTGTAATCCCATGGCTTCGAAAAAGCTTTAATTAAAAACACAGATCCAGTGAAAACCACCATCAAACCATACACACCAGCAAGGCCTGGCTACCTGCCTACATGGATATTTGGACTAACTTCCAGCAGAAAAGGCGCAAGAGGAGTTCTCCTCTACACCTAGTCCAATTCCACCTACATCTGGTTATGCCCCCCTCCTGCACATAAGCCCCCACAGCTTCTTAATCTCTCTTTTGGGGTGACAATTGTCACTTTCAATGTGACGTACAGTCCGTAGGAAGCCTCCCACCATCAGCTGCAGACTTGAGGCCAGACCCTCTGTGAGCAACACAGGGAGGAACAGCATTCCAGGACGAGGTGGGAGTTTGCAGTTTGGCATTAGAACACGGCTCTCACATGCAGGGGGGGTTACCTCTCCATCACCCTTCACAGGTGGCCCTGAGCTTCTTCAGCCCACAGTCTGACTCCCTGGCTGCTCTGAGTCAGCCTCGTGCCACATAATTGCATAAATTCAGCGCTAAGCCTGAACTAATAGAGCCAGGCTCTCACGGGGCTTATCAGCTGGGGCTGGGTGCTGCAGGGGCTCAGCACCTTCCCCGCTCCTGGCCGGGTGATGGCGCGGGTCCAGCCGGCTCCGAGCAGGAATGGAGCTCCCTCGCATCCGCTGGCAAAACGCACGCGAGCTGCAAGAAGTACAGCCCTGGAAAGCCTGGAAATCTGACAGCTTTTTGTGTAGTAATAATGCAATTCAAAAAAGACTAT
The DNA here is from genome assembly GCF_003945725.1 of Corapipo altera. Lineage (NCBI taxonomy): Eukaryota > Metazoa > Chordata > Aves > Passeriformes > Pipridae > Corapipo > Corapipo altera. Next base: position 3,122,405 of record NW_020884911.1, read on the forward strand.
CGGTATTGTATAAATATTTGTACAGACACTTATCGCTGTAGCACTCAGACACTCGGTCCCCCTGAATCAGCTGATCGGCTCCCAAGTCCTCGCCTCCGTTTGCAGAGCTCCGCTAAACCAAAACCGTGCAACCCCGGCGTAACCATCCACACAGCGAAACATAAAGCCTCTGTTTATATAAATAGTCTCCAGTCTCCACCCTCCCTACTTGCTGGGAGGTTGTCAGCAAAATAAAATAAAAAGTGGGATCGGATTCCCAGCCCACTTAGAAAGAAAGCGAGCAGGATGTATGTTTTAGCCAAGGAATTAATTAATTATTATTAACACAATGAATGCTCGCTAGGAAATGTTTGTACTTTGCCACTGTAATTAAATATTCTCACTCATGCAGCTCTCAGCCTTCAGAAATTAGTATTGCATTTTATAGTCCAGTTTGGGGTTTTTTTTTAATAAGAAAGCACTTTCACACTGAATTTTTCATTGTCTGCTGGCACAGAAAGACAAGAGAAGGCCTCTTAACATTCATGCCCATTTGCCTTTCTGAACAATTACAAATACTTTTTTTCCAGCAGTTTTCATAATGAAATGTCCTCTCCCCTTTTTGCTCCAGTACAAGCCTGATCTTGATGAATAAAGTGGGTCCCATCACCCTGGGTGCCTCTCTCTGCACATCCGCTGGTTCTATTTCCACCCCTGTGAGCTAAACCGCCAAGTTGCTTTATGAGCAGGTACCTATGCAAGGCTTCTCAGGGAAAGCTTGTTCAAGAAAGGACTGCAACACCTAACCCTAATGAAGGGCTGGTTTCTAATCCCTTTACTCAAGGTCTATTTGCTCCAGCCAGCTGCTCACGAGAAACAGGCAGCAGAATCCAGCCCTCCGTCTCCGTGAAATGGGTCAAAGACACGCAGGATTATTAGTAATTTGGAAAGAAAGCACCCAAGACGTAATGTAATTCCACCACTAGATTTTATCGCCTTTACTCACAATGAGCAAATAGCAGGGGAATCACTGAGCAGAGGCTGCTCACCCTCTCTCAAAAGGAAACCAGACCCAGCTCCTTCCTGCTGGAGCCACCGCCGGAGCCAACCAGAGCCGCCGCAAAAGCCACGCAGCCCCGGCTCCCCACATGGGTAACTAACCACCAGACCAGGTGAGCTTCACCTGCCTCACCCTTCCCACAAAAGAAAAGGCACTGGGGCTTGGGTTCGGGGATTTAATTTCTTCTCTTTACCCTCAGATGGACGTGAGCAATTGCTCCGTTTTGCCATCCCCAGTCATCCTTGATTTAGCTAATGCTCTGTTCCAGCAGGAAACATCTTAACTCTGAAGATCTGATGATTGCCCCAGCAATCAGCTGTTCAAATAGTTGAAAATTAAGACTATTGCACACAAAGTAAATTAAGTAATTTTCTACCCTCCTAGGGTCTCCCAAGTTTATCAGATTTCCCACGACTGGTATGTCATGATGCCTCATTACTGTAAAGAAAATACAGCTCCGTGAGTCATTTAAGTGGCCTACCCTCAAAGACTCAGGAAAAAAAAAGATCTTCACAAACAGATCCCACTGCAAATGTAACAAAGAGCAGAAGACAATCAGCACAACTTGTTTATTTACTCCCATGCTCAATTCTCATGGCTTAGGTTGCACAAACCTCTGAGAACCTCACAAAGGGTGTATGCAGTTGTTCTTTATCACACCAACTTTGTCAACAGTGATGGTTTTGTTCACAAGGATGCCAGCAGAATCAGGGGTGAAGAAGATGCCCTCAAACCCCAAAAGTCTGCAATCTGATCCTAAAGCAGGTACCACTTCAGCATCCTTAATACAGCAGTCCTACCTCTCGGTCTCCTTCCTAAAACTGAGTAAGCAAGGCAGCTTTTGGGCAGTGACTGGTTATTTCCAAATAAGCATTTTGAACTCAGCCTGCAAATACTCCTCCTAAAACGCCATGGGATGCTCTGTTAGCTTCAGTCATTAAAACAAGCCTTCAGCATGGGGATGGTGCTGCGCCGCTTCCCGACGCTCCCTGGATCCCTTCCACCCTGGCTGCGGCATCTCAGAGAGGTTTTGTTCCCAAGCTCAAACAAGCTGGAATCATTCCCAAGCATTTGGAAACCTTGAGCTGAGCAGTAAGCGCTCGGCATTATGGAAATCACCTGGTGGAGGCCGCTGTAACTTCAGTTTTACGTTATGATTTCTCTTGAAACCCTCTGATTTTGGACTACATTTTTCTTTTCAGCACAAGTTCTCCCGTTGGTCTCCAGCCAGATGTGAGCTTTTGTAAGATGAAAAAATATAAATCAGTCACTTAATTTCAGCTAAAAATAGAGGGGACGGGAAAACCCCACTGATAAGAGGTTTTTAAAGCAGTCACAGGTTACCACGGGAGGGGACAAACAGCCACCTCATGTTCACATGCAAATCAGGCCCTCAAAGAACTGAGCCTTTACAGATCGATGGGGAAAGTAAGGGGAAAAGAAAGCAAATGCCATTAACACAGTTAAATATTTCAGGACATGCTTCAAAGCACATCCAGCGATCACTCTGCACTTCAGCAGAAGCTGGTCCGTGAGGCCAAGTCCCACCACGGAGGTCCATCAGGACACAGGGGAAACCCCACCTTTGACCTGAAAGATGAGGAAGAAACTGAAGCTCTTGGGTTCTGCAGTACAAAAGAAGGCTTTCTGGAAAGTCTTGACTTTTCTGAAAACACCAGCCACGACTGCCCCAGCAGCAGATTCACTGAAAGCACCTTGACCTGAGAAGCCACGTTTCAACACTACTTGTCCTTTGGCACAGGTTGGAAGCACATGTCAGCCCCTCAAGACCAGGGGGAAACAAGAGGCACGGTATAGGTAAGGAGGTAAAAACTGTCAGAGCTTGGGGAAGAAGTAGGTACCCGCTGCCCAAACAGCAAGGCGTGTCACCAGGAACTGTGCCAACGCTCCTATGGACTCCTTGCACACACCTTAAGCTACTAATTCCTCTGGTTCTGCAAGCATGGGCCGCATCATCCCCTTCTGCTTCTCCAGGTCATGTCTGCGCTCACATCCCACCTCAATTCCAGCCACTGGCGAAGCCACACTCATGAAAACCTCTTGCACAGGCATTGAAATCTCCTGTCTGGATCAGGAAACTTCCTCTAGTCTCCACAACCAGAAAAATGCCTTCCTTTCATCTGTGCAGGTGTTTTGCATTAGCACAGAAGCACCACTGGCTGTTATCAACATCAGCACCTTCATCAGGAGGAGATGCCCCGGTTGGCCCCATTTGCCATGTTTGGGTTCAGTGCAGCGAGGAGTTTTTGTGCATTTTTATCAGGTGCTTTGCAAGGGAAACCAAGCGGAATGCTTCACCCTGGAGCGTGCCAGACATTCCCTGAGCCCCGCTGCAGGCACAGGAGCCCAGGGCAGCGCCGGATCTCAGGGCAGAGCTCCCAAAGACCTAATCCCAGGTGTACAAAAGGCCGCAAGACAAAGCACGGGTCCAAACAAAAGCTGAGCAGAAAATCTATATGCTGAAGAAAGCAATGAGTAAGACTGGGTAGAAGAACACAACTACTCCTCAGCCATCTGCTAAAGCCTTGGGGTGTTCAGAGAGGGTGATCTGCACATTTGTATCTGCTGTCACCAGGCCCCCGCCTCAGCCATGCCTTGTCTAGGGATGAGTGGAGTGATCACCAACTCAGAAAAGGTGGGATTTGGGGGAAAAAAAACACACCTCGGTTAACCATCCCAACCCAGATAAGCACCAGGGAGAGGCTTCAAGTCCCCCCACACAAGTGTGTGCACAAAACAGATGGAAAGATCCCAGTGCTCAGCCCAAACCATTTCTCCTGGCTTGTCTGCAATACAAAAGCCTGAGAAATGCCAGGGGCCTGCTCTGCCACCAGCTTAATTCCAAGAGCTTCCCACTGCCTGGGTGTTTAGGTGTTGCATTTTCCCCCTCTCTTTCCTCCTCCACCCTTTCCAGCATGCAGATACCCAAAAGGAGATCACCCACCGTGGCACAAGAATGTTGCACAAGCTGTGACTCTCCTCTGGTTATCCCTTATCTATCCCTAAGCCCTGATAAAAACCCACCTATGACCTCCTGGTCCTTTTTATTTATATTATTTTTTTTACCTTTGAAACCAGACTCGGTCAGCTCTCCAGATCCTAAAAGGGAGCTGCAAAAAGCCCAGTCCCACACGTGCTAGAAATGCCACAACTTTGGCATTTTGCTTGGAAATGGGTGCACACAAAAGCCAACAGTGTAAGCAAAACCAAACAGGGCCAGAGAAGTTTCTCCAGTCCTCTCCCAACCAAGTCTGCTATTCTTGGGCACCGTCAAACTGAAGGAATCTTCCCTTTCCCTCTCCTGACAATACGTTATTTGTACATGTTTACGCTGAGGATTAAATCCCCATCCGGGCTGGAGAGTGTGGTTCATTCACAGCTTCTGCTCCTCAGCGGTGCTTCCTCCGAGCTGCCTTTCCAGGGCTGTTTTGCAGCTCCCTGGACAGAGAAGGCGGCCCACGGCCAGAACCTGCGGGTACAATCCGGTACAGCAGCTGGCAAGCCTGGGAAATCACTTAGTTCATGACCACAAGGACTTGGTTCCAGCCGGACAAACATTTTCTCCGCGTTGGCCAAGGTATGACTCTCTGTACGACTCTCTGCCCTCCTGCAAAGCGCAGCTCACCCCTTATCTCTCCATCAGGACTCACAGGGGCCGTTTTTCCTACCCCAGGGCACTGGATGAGGCCACGCAGATGCCCAACCAGGTAACTCCCTGCGAGCTCCAGCTACGGGAAGGGGAACCCACAGAGGTTCACACCACCAGCCAGGACAGTGCCCAAAACCCCAAGCGACTGCACACACTGTACTCCTGGTGAAATACCCAATTTCTCCCTCAAAAACACTCAGTGGAGTTTAATTTCCCCGCCAGCAGGCTTGAATAACATTTTAAATGCCAAGATTTATATGCAGACACTTATAAATGTGTTCCATTATAGCCTCTGCAAAACTACATTTCAACCTAAACATTCAATTAATGTAATTAAATTGCTACCTGGCGGTATTATCTAATTTCACTTCGGATCTGTGCTATTGAAAAGCATGTGTCTTTTAGCACTCCGACTGGCAAGACATGTGATAAACAGACCTATAAACATGTTGGCTCAACCGAGCTGTTTAAAAATAAATTAGCAAACTATAAAAATAAACAGTAACATACATATGTACTCAATTATGAACTAACTCTAATTTTTGTTCTGAAATACTGTCTTTGACCTTAGTCATAAACAAGCACTATTAAAAAAACATAATATCTCAACAGACAGAAGGGCAGGGATTAAACGCTCGTCGCGCGCGGCGGAATGCAAAATAAGGGATGAAAAGAAAGAAGAAAAGAAAGAATAAAAGAAAGAAAAAGGGGGGTGGAAAAAGCTCACCCTTTATTAAATGCAGCAACCTATACCCACCGCAAGCATTTATGCTGATTAAAGCTGTTTGGATTCAAGACAAAAAACTTAAAACCCACAGAAGTGCCTATGGTTAAAAACTTTGTAAGGTTCAGGGGGAGGAAAATATTGTTTTAGCTTGTGTAGGAGGGAGGGCAGTGTGGGTCCCACAGAGCCACCCGTGGCCTTTGGTTGTCCAGGTGCAAACCCTGCTACTGTCTTGCAAGAATTCATTCAGCGAGCCAAGAACATGTGGCAGAAAGGTAGGAACCACCACACCAGAGCAGAGGGGGAAAAACAAACAAACAAACAGATTTTTTTGAAGACTGTAGAGCGGCGTCCAGACCATGTTTTTGCCATTAATTCAGCGCTCCCGTAAGAAAAGAACAAGGCATCATGCTATGACTGTCAGCACTGTTCTGTTTTCTCTGGGAAGAAAGGCAGGAAAGGAGGAAGGATGAAATGCTGATGCACAAAAGGCACATTTTGCACCCAGGGATATTTTCAAGGCTTTCAGGCTACACAGCAGGCACCAACATCCCTCCCTGTGCCCACATGTGCACCCATGTGTAAAACCTCACGAGAGACCCAAAATCAACAGCAAAAGCAGTTAAGCAACTGCTAAGCTCAATTGCGGAGAATCAACCTAAGACACCGCCTGCTGTCGGGCTGTCTCCCCAAAAACACTTATATAAATAAACAATAGGAGGCAACTCATGTTCATCAACACATGGGCACAAAAAACAGGCAGAGAGAGGCGGGTGGAAGAAAGGCTTTGCCCCAGGCCAGCTCCTCGCCAGCAGGGAGTCACGTAGACTCAGCCCCGCAGTCAGTAACGAGGCAGGGTCTGACATTTCCACGAACAAGAAGGGCTGCCAGTTGCTGAGACACAAACAAAACACTCACAAGGCGTGTTTTTTCAAGGGATGCGACAGGAAGGGCCCACAGGAGGCAGTGACAGCATGCACCTTTTTTTTTAATCTTTGTTTTCCCAAGGACCTCCTCAGCAGCAGGAAGCAGGATGCCAGAGAGCTCCATGCGCTGGTGGAAACACCAACTGGATGGTAAAGGAGGGTGGAAATGGACTGCCAGGGCTGTGCCAGGTCTCGGGAAGACCACACAGCTTAAGCAGTGTGGGAGTCACTTCCAGCCACCAGAGCTGGTACACCCTGCTACTTGGTGGGGAGCAGCAATGGCCTCTCCTCTACAGTCCTCAATGCTCAACAAATCCAAAAGGATTCCCCTTAATTTATGGAGCAAATATTTGCCAGTTCCTAAACCCCTTTGGTTTTTTCCTATTTTTTTCTTTTTTTTGTTTTTATTCTCCAAATAAATGTCTACCATTCCCTCAAGCAACTGCTGGACACTGCTGCTCAGGAATGACCATCAGTGATCAGTCAAATACCAACCAGCAAAGCAGCAGTGCAACCCAGAGCTGCTGTCAGTGTGGTGACTTTACATCTCATACACCTGGACACACCAGCCCCTTCCTGGATGTTACAGTCATGTCTCAGTCCACACCACAGCTATGCCCTCACTCTTCTTTCAGAGTTGGGTATCAATCACACATTATAAGAGCAAAACAAGAATAATAACAGGTCCTGTCTGGACTATCCACTGTCTTCTGCTTTCTCTGGCAAAAGCCTTGTACTTGAAGCCATGTCCCAAAGCACCTCCCCAGCCCAGTGTACCCTGATCAAGAAGAGACAACGATTAAAAACTGCAGTTAAAGCAACACTCCAGTTTGAAAATGAACACCATTTACTGCCCATCCTCCCTGCTCTGTTACCAATAAAATGCTTACAGACACTATTCATGCAGACATAAAGTGCTAATGGCTACCTGTTAACGTGTTTCATCATGCCAACATTTTTGCTCTGATTTTGACAGTTCCCTTTTTGTTATTTTAAGCTAAGGGAGCACTAATCTGGGTTGGAACTGAAAGCTGCAAGAATTACAATCTACAGCAACTGCACAACTAATGACACCGTTTCCTTCCACTCTGCACCATTTCATGGACAGTTTTCTTGCAGCCAAGCTCCTTTCCAGACTATAATAATTTGGAAGTGCAGGAGCATAGAAGTAGGGTGGGAAGATTGTAAGATGTTGCTAAGAAGTCTCATGAATTCTTGGCCCAGCCCTGTGTGTTTGGTGGCAGATGGGCGGGAAGAGAGCAATGTGAACACCAAAATCAAACGTACTGGGAAAGTCACTTTGAATGGCTTAAGGAGAAAAAAAATTAAGTGGTCGTTCTTATACGACTTCAGGGATGTGTCTTCAGGGTTAGAACAACTGCTGGTGCAAATTGGCCATGTGATTTACACCTCAAGGGCTGCCCTAGGTGTGACTACAGGTGGTTCACCAGCTCTTCTGGATGTGGAAAGAACAAAACTCCCTGGGTATCATCCTCAGCAGTCGCTGACTCCAGTTGGACATTTGGACAGGTACCTAATGCCTGGTGTCCTCCACACTCAAAAATGTGCTGGGCATGTCTCCACGTGCCCCACATGAGCACACACTGAAAATACGCCTACTGACATCTGCGGTGTTACAGCAGGTGAAAATCTGCTTGTGTGGAAGAAGAGCCTGGTCCTCTGTGATTACCAGCAGCACGGGTCAGAGCCATGATCTGATTTTCCACAGAGCAGGAGAAGAGCAGAAGCTCTCTGGTCTCCAGAGCAGTTGCAGCCCTGCAGAGATACCCAGCGGCTTTGAGCATACACAGAGGGATAATTCCTTTCCCCAGCTTTGCAATTGTTTGTTAGAGCAAATTAAGAGTGCTAACAAGTCTTACTGGAGCCCATTGCAAGGAGGTTAAGAAACACGACTTATCTGATGCAATCAGCAATGTAATGCAACCTCCCAAGCCCCAGTTCAGGCAAAATATATGCAAGTAACCAAAAGGGATGGGCATAACCTTGAGGGAAGAGTTGGGGATGCTCCAATCCAACCTGCAATGTCAGAGAGGAAAGACAAGAGAGCACAGCATGGAACAGAAAATTCCCTGCCTGCTTTGTGTCTTTTGCTGCTTCCAAGGACTCCCATTCTGTTCAGACCAGAAAGAGGACACAGGTTTGGAAGGATCTCTGGTCTGACTCAACATGGTGTAGTTTTTAATTTTTTATGAAAAAGACTGCTCTGCAGTACAAGGTGAGGAAGACCTTTATTTGCTGGGCTGAAAGGTAAACATGGTTGAAAGGTAAACATTCACCTCCTAAGCCTTCTCATTTGATTCCAGCATCACAACAGGTCGAGGCTGCCTCATCTGCAGACCCCTTATGCTCCCAGGATCCTGACCACGATGCTCCTGGGATCCTGACCACGATGCTCCCGGGACCCTGACAATGATGCTCCCAGGATCCTGATCATGACAGGTGAGCGTGGGTTCCCATGGGAGTCGTTTGCCAGAGGGTGTTTACTTACAGTGAGTCCCAGTGTGGAGCACCAAGCCTTGCTGTGCCCACCTGGCAAGAGGGACGGGAGGACTGTATGCCCACACGGGGAGGTTTCCACCACAAACCCAGTCGGGAGGCTTGAAAGGCGGGAGAGCAGATAGTATTTTCGAGGGAGTATGAGATAAGAGGAGGTGGAGTTTCCCCGATAAAGAGGATTTCCCTGCTCAAATATCAAAGGATTCACACTAAGAAAAGGGGGGAGAAGGGGAATTACATCAGTCTGAGGCACACTTTCTCTTTTAAACTCTGACCTTCTATTGTCTGTCTTCTTGACTAGGATTTAAAAGCCCTTTGTTGGGCTGTGTTACATGGTGTGATCTAGAAAGCCGTCACAGCCGAGGCACCGTGGGCTTTCGGCTGCGCCGACGCTCGGGCTCCCCCCTTGCCTACACTGGACTTTGAGAAGGCGTTGAGCCAGCTCAGATAAGTCAGCAATTTCTATCAACACCCCTTCCAAGCCAAGCTGCACATTGTGACACCTCTTCCAGCACGGGCTGGTGGAGCTGGGCTTCACCCTGGCACAGCTCCCAGACAAAAGGTGGGCCGCTCCACCATGCTGCTCCAGCATGCTGGCCCACTCTCAGCTCCCCCCAGGTCCTCTCCTGGCAGCGTCCTTCCCATCCCAAACACAAACAAATGGGTGAGGAGCAGGTGACAGAAGCGTAACAGATGCCTAAAATGGTTTAGAGTGATCTACGAGCATCTTTTGGTTGTAATGCTCCATTAATGTGACATTTATGTGGGGTAATATAATACCGCTCACTTAGGAGCACCTACACCAGCCAGTCAGGTTTCTGTGTGCACAAAGGATGATGGGGATAACTGGGAGGGTTCTCGCATGGCCAGAGACCCTACAGATGGAGTTACAGAGGACAGGAGGCACCACTGCTCAAAGGGGACATGCTGGGTCTCTCCCTGAGGGAGTGGAGGACAGAGCAATGTCTCAGGAGGCAGAACAAGAGAGCCACAAACGGGGAAAAAGCCTGGCTTGAACCTATGGAGCTGAACAGTCCCTCTCTGCAGAACGGGAAACACAATATCTGAGGAAGGTCTGCCCCAGTCCAAAGGCACAGCCTTGCTGTCCATCTCCATGCAACCTGCAGTGTAGTTTGGGCATCCATCTGATTTCACAGCATGCAGTGTTACACTCTGTAGCTAAATCCATCTCTAATGTCACATAGGCCTTATAAGGGTTCCTGTTTTGTTACCCTGATTTATAAACACCACTGCAGTGGGCTGGAGAAGGGATGGCCTCGCAACCGCAAGCCTTCGTTACCCCCCACAAATGACTTGTTTGCAGCTCTTGAACTGCCTAATTTATTTTGCCCCTATGTTTTGGCCATCCATCTAGTCTTTTCCTAATGGTGCTCTGAACGCTGACACTTTGGGAAACGTCTAAAATGCTGTAACCCTTACATGGCCCCGAGGAGGTGAAAGGACCAAGGGCAACCGCTGAATCTTCCCAGAACAACAGAGGGATCATCCATCTCCTCTTCCCTCCTCCCCACCCACCACTCCACCCCAGGCACTGTTCTCATCTCAATGTGCTTGAGCAAAACACAAAATAAGGCGAGATTTGGCCACCTCTGGATATCCAAGGCCACAGACTGTACCCGATGACCTGGAAGGTGTCCCCCCCAGACATTTGCTCCTACAGCTCTGCCTCTCAGAAAAACCATCAGAGAAAAAAATCACAAGGCCGGTTGAGTTTGGGCTGTGGCAATGCCATTTGGAGAAGAACGGGGAAAATCAATAGGTACAGTCTGCATTTTGGGCAAATGGGGAAGGAATTTAAATCAAAATCGAGTCTGATCAAAAACTCAAGTCAACAGAGTTCCACAGATCTGGCACCAGGTTTCATCATTTAGGTGCTCACTGAGTAGAAAATGAACAATCAGCACTTTGAAATAAATGCAACAAGTATCACAGGGTGTTGCCACCAGCCTTTTGTGGGACACCCACGAATCCAGAAGAGGCATCTAGTGTCACAGGGAAAATGCTGAGGACACAGAAAGTGTCACCGAAGGACAGGCAGAACAAGCACAGAACAAACTCCTACCAACAGATTAAATTCATGTCACGGTATTTTACCCACATTTTGCACTAGTCAGATACCTTGAAATATGTGCACGCAACCAGAGCCACGACACTAGACCTTTAAAGACCTGAGAGCCGCAGATTAAAAACATGTTGGAACGCTTACTGTGTCCAGTGCCAAAAATGTGTCTCTAACCTGTAGGAAGAAATGGGTGTGGAGCCGCTCACAGAACGATCCCTGCACTCACACGGCAGGGTACAACGTCCCCCTCTTTGTTTCTCCCTTGTGAGAAAAAACAGCGACTAAAACATGACCGAGGAGCTGCCTCAGCTCCCCGAATTTTTTGAGAAGTACACAGAATCGGATGGGAAAACGAGGTGGGAATTACAGAAATCCCACGTAATTCACAAAGACTAAAGCCACTTTGCCATGGACCAACATGAACCACTGATCTCAGTGCTCAGTTGGTGCTTGCTGCTTCTTTTTGGGGACTTCAGTCAGCTCCTGCATGGCACTGAAGCGCTTGTGAGTAGATACAAAAACGTACACAAAGCCTAAAAGTATTTCATTGGAATTGAAGCTCAATTTACAGCTCCCGAGACTCAAGGGTGTGTTTGAGCAGCTCTTTGTTGCAGGGTTTTGTCAAGGTATGTTCTGACTTGTCCCCTGCATGGTTGTGCAGTAATTCTTGATACTGATAGTCAATTACTTTGTTCACGTCACTCAAACACAGACTTTTTTTTTTTCCTTTCTTTCTCTGTCTCTCTCTCTCTCTCTCTCTGCACGGCTAATCTGGGAAAGACAACACAGAGCTAGCTAAACCACTGCTGCCAAAGGAATGAACTCCTGGCCAGCTGGGGTGCTGCTGCCCTCCAGCCCTGCCAGCACAGGTAGCAAAGTGACCTCTGGAGCAAAGAGCCCTCCTTATCTCTCTTAAAATACCAGCGGGCCCAGGCTCTGAGAAACTTCCTTCCCGACGGGATAAGCACTTACCCAGGTAATCTCATTACAGCCATTGTTCTCTGAAGGTTAATAAATACTTACCATGATGAGTAAAGGCTCCGCAATCTGACCCCAACAGCAGCAGAAGTGATTGCTTAGGGCCAAATTTTCATACTCTTATTATGCTGAACACCATATTCCTCTGCGAGCAGAGCAGCGTTAGCACCAAAATAAATGTGACTGCTTGCAAATAAGGTGTTGGCCCCACTTCTGGCCTCAAGTTTTTATGTTGCCATCACTGTGAGAGCTCTGAAAATTAGCAGATGCTGCCAGTTCTTAATAAATACATGACTAAATTATTCTGAAACAACAGAAAAAACAAATTATGGAAAGAATAAAATTCAAGGAGACACCTTTCTCTCCAATTTCAACATGCGGAAGAAAATAATTACAGGTTTTTGTTAATTTAAGGAAACACTTTTTCTCCCATCAGACATGAGGTGTGAATTATGTAAAAAAAGATTTGAACTTGACAGGGTTCACGTACTGCAGCCTCAACAACTAATTTAAATTTGAGAGTTACAGAATGAAAAACCAGGTTTCCAAGAGCTTCTTAGAAAGAGCAGCAGCCACCACCTTCCACAAAGCCAGGTCAACATACATCAAGGTGGAGAGCAGCACAATCAGCACTCTGTAAAATCCTCCTCCTAACTCCCAGACTCCCAAAATACAATGGACAAGGAGGGCTTTCCATACAAACAACATACATTTCAAAGCAACAGCACCAGGGGTCAGTGGGGATGATTAAAACACATTATCCACTTATTGCAAAACATCTACTGGCAAAAGGTGCCCAGAAATCCATATGAAACCTCCATCTTGCCACAACACTAAACAAAACTCTAAATAAAGATGAGCAGATAACTATTTTTCAATGGAGGCTGTCAAGCTGTTGCACAGTCATTAATAATTTAAACTTCACCCCCTTCATAGGAGCTCCATTTTCCTAATTTGTGTAGGACATAAACCAGATTTTCCATTTGATTTCCCAATAGAAAATTCAGAGGGAAAAACTGCACTGAAATAAAATAAAAGATGTTTAGACTTTGGTTCGGTGGCCAAAAGTTTTCTAATTTCTTTTTTTTTTTTTTTTTTTTGGACAAAGCTGTACCTAAACTCACCCAATCACACTTTCCAGCAAATACATTACCCGCCCAAAAAAGGTTCTCATTTTTCAGATGAACGCACCACCACGTGCTGAAATTGAGACAGAAACCTCCCTCTGCAACTAAACAAACACCGGGCCAAGCTGAATTATTTGTGACTCTCCCCGAAGTTCCCCAGGGAATGAGGAGAAAGCGCCAGGACCAAAACTTGGCCGGACTCGCTGCGTGTCCCTGCGGGCTGCTCGAGGAGGTCTCCAACTTGCCAAGAGTTGCCAAGGGGGCAATCAGCCTCCCACGCCGAGGCTGCGTCACTGCCCCGTCCCTTCTCCCACCACTGTCCCCACCTCATTCAGAAAGGTGGCAAATTTAATGTCATAACTAAGTCTCATATCGACCAAACCCAAAAGCGAGGCTGGGCAGAGAAACCCAAGAGGTGTTTCTGCTTTGCCCTTGGCTCTGGAGCCTCCAAGCCCACACAGCACCTGTGCATGCTCCCCCTGCAATGCACCCTGCACCCAAAACCACAGCTGCAGGGAACTCTCCCACGCCAGGAGGCAAACAAATGGGAAGAACGGTGATGAACAGGGTGCAGGACTGAAAGGAAAGCAGGACAGCCTGCCAGAGCTGCACACCAGTCAGTGCCAAGTTATGCAGGAAAAATGGCATTTCTTACATCAGTCATTGACCCCAGAGCCATAAGAAAAGACACCAATAAATTCAAGGGACCCAGACGTTACCTTTTGTAACATCTGCTAGTTCCACCCAGGCTGACTCAACACGTGTGGAGTGGCTGCTCCCCCCATCTTTGGGCCAGCCTCGCCCCCCTGCCCCCCAAATCCCACTGCCTCAGGTTTTGGGGACAATGCCTCATTTCAGGAGGGCAAAGCACCAGCTGCCCCGGAACAGCGTCGTCCTGGTGAAGAGAAAAATAATCTCTTGAAACAAACAACCTTGCTGACTCCTGCCCTTCTCTTCTCGAGGAAGGTTATTGAGGAAGCAGTTTTGGAGCAGGGCCAGCTGTGTCTTGATCTTGTGAGGTGTCTTTGATCCCTATCAATCTAACTTTAAAGACAGAGGTGATATTAGATCTGATGTCTAAGAATGACCTTCAAGCAGCAGTTGAAGACCTCAGGGAAAGGTCTTCAACCAGATTTTTCCACCCATAGCTGGCTCAGAAGAACTCTGTCTCCAACACAGACCTTGTTTTTGAACCCCTTTTCCCCCTCATCTCCACTTGGGATGACCATCCCTCGTGCCACTCACCGGCAGCGACATTTGGCAATTAAGTCAGTTGCATCTCTGCCGAAATTCTGGGCCTGGACCTGACCTGGTCTGCTTTTAGGGCAGAATAAACTTGTGGAGAACCATCTTGCAGGCCTGTTGCTTTTTAGCCAAACGTGAGTAAGACAAAAACATGCCCAGCAGCAAAAAGAATGGATTGCACCAACAGACTCATCAATAAGTAAATAATATTTATCACGGGCTCTGCACTAGAGCGTTTGGACAGACACAAAGATAAGCACCAGTTTGGTGCCTGCGCTTGCCAGCTGGTCACATCCAAATGCTCTCCCATCTCAACACACTTTGGCTGGTAGGGACATGGCCCCCCCACTGAGCTGGGGATTCAGGTGCCCACGCTCCAAGGGATGATGCTTTAGGTACCTGCTACTCAAAGGATTGGCTGCACGTCGAGACCCTCCAAGCCCAAGGCACAAGGCAACACCAGTCGGCTCTCCACGTTCTCCAGTGCCAGATTACATTTCCACGGCAGCTGTTCCTTTTGTCTACACCCAGCAAAAGCCAAACCAGCCTAAAACTTAATTTAATCTGCCGTAAACCCAAGTGTCAAGCACTTAGATGGCAGCTAAAAGCGCCACTCTCAGATAACCGAGTGACACCGGCTAATAATAGCCTGTGCATTAGGGGAGAGGGAGCGGACATTTTGTGTAACCAAAGAGGAACCTGTGCCTGGGAACAGCCCGGGGTGCCCGGTCTCAGCCCCGCCAGCAGCAGACTCCGCCGTGCACCGGAGCCCACCCGGCCTCTCCCGTGATTAGCTGCACTAATACCACCAGTGACCTCCCTTTCAAGCTCGGAGGCTACAATAGTCCTGGCTTTTGTTAGCGGGGAGAACAAAATGCCACCTTTTACAGCTCTGCAATCATAGCTGCTTCCCTTTTCATCTGCCAGGGGCAGGGCACCAGACCTTGCTCACCAGACCTTGCTAACCGGGGAGGCGGGTTAACCCTTGCCAGGTAGTCTGGCCACACTGAGGAGGGAGGGGTGGCAGGGTCCACAGGCTCTGCTTCTCCCACATCTCTTCATTTGCACGGAAAACACCAAAGAATCCCTTTCTGGTGGAGGATGCACGTGTGCAAGAGGGCTCTTCTATGCCAGATGTTGCTGTAGGCAGTAAGTACCTGGTGGCCACTTCAAGCCACGGTGGTGCATCAGTAGGTCACCAAAATCCATGCTGAGGTCTCCCACCTCACCCTGTCCTTGGGAACTACCTTAACGAGTAAAACACACCCACTGACCAGGCACTGGTTTAACTTAGGTGACCTTCTTTTGTCCAGTCTTAAGAGCAGTTCAGAAGCAAAGGAGACCACGTTTTCCAGAGCAGCGCTTCCCAAAGCTGCCAGGGCTTAGCAGCTCTCCCAGCAGAAACACCAAAGCCATGTCTCACAGAAGGGATGAGGCACAAGGTGCTGGTGCAACCGTGGATTTGGGTTTGCATGCAAAGCTCTTCTCAAAAGAAAGGGATGGATGCTCAGAGGTGCTCGCTGGAGCAACGGCTTGCTCAGGACCTGGAAAAGACCAGCCCTCATCCACTTTGGGATTCCTGAGGGAGCAGGGCACCTCATCCACCCCCGCATGCCTCCCTCTCTCCTTCTTCCCAACAAGGGCTACAAGGAGCAGGGGGAGCTTTCTCCTGGGGCGTGCAAAGGTCTTGGATGCACAGCTGACTGCACGTGTCAGTTATGCTCCAAATGGGTTGTCACAGGTCAAGGTTCTGCAGGCAGCAAGAGCAAATGCTATTTTTAGACGGGATAAGGTCACGGTGCTTTTAGAGACAGTGAGGTCTACAATAAAACCTATTGATCAGTCTCTGGAACTAGCGCTCCGGAGAGACGCCTAAATTGAAACAAAAATTGCCTGGCCGTTTTCTCTATAGACTCGGTGGGTAAAAGCTTGTTGGACCCTTTCAGGAGATAAAATAAGTAAGAAGAACCCGCGAACAGACCACAGTTGTCCATTTAGGCGGACGCAAAGAAGGGGAAAAAAGGGAAAGGTGAGACCTACGGGAGAGACCAGTGAGAAGCTTCAAGGATATGTCTGTCACGGTGACAAGCCAGACACCCCAAGGGTAAAGGCCATCCTTGCCATGCCCTGACTCCCACCTCTGCAGCCCACCTGCTCCAGGTGTAAAGGCACTACAGCAAACTTGATTTTTTAAGAGAATTAATGCTTTACTTGAATCCTGGAGGGTAAGGGTGCCTCTGAAGACATTCATCACTGAGGTCCCTGACAGCACACACCATCCCTGGAAGTGTTCACAGCCAGGCTGGATGGGGCTTTGAGCAACCTGGTCTAGTGGAAGATAATCCTGCCAAAGGCAGGGGATTGGAAGCAGAGTTTTAAGGTCCCTTCCAACCCAAACCACTCTATGAGTCTATGATTCTATTTGGCTGTTTGTGTTTTGGTGACGAAGACTACCCAGCTGACACTTGGAGGCCCTAGGATGAAAAATAGAACCAACCTTTCAGCCAGGCAAATTATTTCACTGGGTGGTTCACTTGCAATTGGTTTTCACAGCAAATTCCAAGTGTTTATCCAGGTCACATAACAGTTCTAACCAAAAATACCAAAGCACCGGACTATCACACCTCCAAGCTCAGTCACAGACCTAAAGCTTTAAGTCCACTACAGGCATGTGAATACCCCTCCATCACAAGAGGCTCTTGATTATGCCTGAGACCTGGGACCACAGGAACAAGTGTGAAACAGTGAGGTATCTTCATCTGTCATCTGCCCCACTCCCACAGCCTGGCTCACAAACAAAACATGCCACAGTAAACATAATCCATACATCACACCCTGACACCAGTGACCCCATTAGCGAGCCCAGCCTGTCCCAGCCGGAGCACCCCCCCCAGACATCAGCAATATAACGACCGATGCATTGAGAGAGTATAATAATAATAATTGACAAATACTACTAAGCTGTGGAAAGCTACTAGTGGATGGTGGCATACATAGTTTACTTTTTACTCCAGACAATAACAACATGAGCAGAGAGACACACTGTGCTGCTCAGGTGAAAGCAAATCGTGTGGGAATTAAAGCACTCACAAGCCTGCGGCGTGGCTTGCTCACCATTCCACTGCCAGGTTAGGCTGCAGTTTAAGTTTCTGCATAAAAGATATGACAGGATGCAAAATCTCAAGCAGTGTTATCTGTACAGCAACTGTGCTGCAGAGGAATCACAATAAAAACCACGTTTAACAGAGGAATCACAATAAAAACCTTGTTTCAAAGCAGTACAGTAATTGTGATTCAGGAAAAAAAAGGGAGAAAAAAAAAAAAACCAAAAACAAAAGAGAGGCTGATCTTTCCAAAAAATATATTGCCACTAGAAAAGCCAAGGTAATTATTCTTCTATTTCAGAAATCAGGCTTGGGTTTTGTTTGGTTTCTTTATATAAAGGTCCTTAAGCTTCTACCAACACTTTTATGATTTTCTTCCTAGTGCCCTGTGACTCTAGGACAAAGTTTGAGATAAAACGATTATAATAAATAAGGACAAAGTTACTCGGGAATTAAGGACACTGCTGCAGCCCCTCATCTTCTTAACTGATTAAATGAATGGAGCTTTAGTGGAATATATGTCTGAGAAAATTCAAAGCTAATTTCTGTTTATAATTACTGATAGCACACAAGCATCCCTTCCAGAAAGCCTCCTCTATCACCCAGAAAGCAGATGCAAATATGAGTATAAAGAGGGAGTGCAATGAAGCCTGTGGCAATGCTCACATTAACTGCCATGAAGTCAGACTTTACCCCATATATGTACATGGCTACACACACACACACACATTCCTCTGGTGATTTTTGACAGGCATCACTGGTATCCTAACTCGACGCCTGCCACCTTCCCCAAGTTTTTCCTAGACTTCAGTGGCTGGTAGATGAGGCTCTCCGTTAATCTGAACATAAATAACCTTAATGGGGTTTATTTACACCGCTGTGCCTACCAAGTGACTCTCCTGGCTGCAGGGGAACCACTTGGGATTTACCCCCAGGGTAACTTGGAGCAGGATCTGCCCAGCAGACACTTTCCTCTACACCTGTCCCTGCCCTCAGGTTTTGCATGAGCACAGAAGCAGGGAGAGGACTTCAAGCATCTCCTACTGCTGCGCCCAAGAGGAGCTTTTGTAACCTGCTCAGCTGCTGTTGGGCACAAAACCAAAAAGTTGGGGAGGCTGGCATGGCAAAAAGCTGCTCCCTCTTTTTTTTTTTTACTGCAAGATGCATCTGGCTTTGTGGGGCTTCCAGTACAAGGGGGTTTCAGGAGCAGCATCTCCACGAGACAGAAGCCAGGGACATGATGTTCTGCTCCCTGGAGCCACCTTCATCCCTCTCACAGGAGGGCACAAGGTGCTGAAAGACCCAGCAATTTCCACAACAGGCGGGGGGAGGAGGGAAATAAACCCCCAAACTTTTAATTTTTGTCTTTTCCATTTATTTTTGAATTAGCATTCAGCGTCTGACGCTGTGACATGGATAGCTAAAAATGTGTGTGCGGATATGTCATCCATGAACAAAGTGGCTCATGTTTGTTCTTTATTATTTAGGAAATGCACATTAATTACTGCAGATTTTTTCCTATACATCTACAGTATCTCAGACAGAATTGCTGAGAAGGTCTGCAGAATAAAAATGTATGGGGTAATTAAATGGATATTTATAATTAGAACTTAATAATTTGCATCAGGGACAAATGAGCTCTGATTTCAATCTGTAGTGCATTTAGATTAGCCTGAAGATAGTGTAATTTGATGTTTTACAGTCCTCCTCTCAGATTATGAAACAATACAGTGTCTTTAAAGCGGCCGTGTTTGTGTCAGGAGTGCGTTAAGAAGAAGCCGCAATGAAAATGTTTGACAACGTGAAAGTAGCCATAAATTACACGACAACTGTGTAAAAGTCGTGATGAAACAAATAAAGAGCTGACCTATAATGCATCTGATTCAGCGCCGCGCCCGGACCACTCGGCTCATCCCGGCGCGGCGAGCGCATCCTTCCGCGCGGGCTACTTAGCACCAGGAAAACTGTAAATTATCACTAGTCAACCACATTGATTTTTAGTCGACGTTTCAATCAGTTTGAAGTAGAAATACTACCCAGCTGCCCCGGTAGCCTCTCAGCCAAGCCGGCTGAGAGGCCGGAGCCTTTCCGCTCGCAGCTCCGTTACAGCCCCATTGTTCCCACTGTACAATATTTATCGCGGGCTCTCCAGACACAGGTACTTGACCCCAAGGTCACCGCCTTGTCTCCTGGAAGTACAACCTATCTTTGTTCCCAGCACCGTTTACCCCAAATGCAGGGAGCCCCTGGAAAGCCTGCTGCCCCCCCCCTCACCCCAAACACGCACAGATGAATCTCCCCGCAGGGACGTGGCATTGCACGTGCGCCCCCAGACCAAGAGTCTGCACCTCCACGGGGCGAGGGGTGAGGCGGCCAAAGAAAGCGAGGGGGACTCCTTACCAAAGAAAGGTCTTGGTAAAGAGCAGGTCGGTTTGGAGATGAGACCACACCTTTGCTTCTCTTCCCAGCTTTGCCCAGCCACCAGCAGGGAGGAAGGGCAGTGTGGCTGGGACGGCACCGGGCTCTCGTCCCACTCTGCCACAGCTCTCCTGCCCTACCTGGGGCGGGTCACCCCACCTGTGCCCTGCTGTCCAACAGGGGTTGCCTATCTCGCCCCAGCACTGCCAGGGTGTACAGGGTGTATTCATTAACATCTCCAAGGCACTCAGGTCCTTGGTAATGGATGCTGTAAACACCTCGATCAGCAGATAAGAGGGAGTCCTGTGCAGGCATTACACACCGGGAGCCGCACACGTGCGTAGGCAAATGCCTGGGAAAAAAATTCCGGGGTGCCAAGTCGCTGGGAAGCCTGCAATCGAACCAGTTACAGTGTGACACGCAACGTGGAGAGCAAGGGAAGAGAACCAGCTTCAGGAGGGAGATTTCCAGACCCAGAGCCCTGGCACCCGGCCCTCGTGGAGCTGTATCCCACAGCCTCTTCCCAGCCTTTGTACTTTCCTCCCACAGAGCAGAGCTCAGTGTGCTGCACATCACCAGCTTCTAGCTAAGGATGCAAAGGAGAAGGAGACAAGGCTGGGATTTTCAAACCGTGGCATGTGACATTTCCAGCCTCCTCAAAAGCGAGGACCTGCAGACCTGGAAGCCCCACATGGAGTGAGGTGGCCAGGCAAAGCTTTCACCAGAGGCCATTCCTAAGCTTGCTGCTCCCTTTCCAGGAGGGGCAGCCATGTGAGACAGAGCCTCAAGCGCCAAGCAAACCTCGTCATTCCCAGCAAGGCATGATGCTGGGAATGCACCGAAGGGACACAGGACAGGCAGCTGACCCCACCTGTTCCGACCTACCCTCAACACCTCTGCAAATGCTGCCCTTTGCAGCGGGGGGGAGCCTGTGTTTTCCCAGCTATGCCCTTTCCACGCATTTTGAAATCCACCGCCCGTCAGCGTGATGGGAAACAAGGCATCGAGATCCTCCTTTGAGGAGTCTCTTGTTTGACCAGAGTACACATTATTCAAATCAGCTACAGTGAAACGCAGTTAAGCTGCTGTTTGTTCCAGCACGATGAGACCGGCCTGTTAAAAAGCAAAAATGTCAGGATGTTACAGGCTCAGCCTCCTGCCAAGACTGGTAAGTAGCTGAACAACTGTCAGAAACAGCATAATCAGAAACAACAACAACAAAAAACCCCTAAAACACTGTGAATTCACACTGTGTTGCCGAGTCACGGGCGCGTTGGGGCCACCTACACTCCCAGCCAGGTTCCCTGGGAAAGCTCGGATCCGGTGACCTCCCAGGTAGCATCCCTGCAGCCTCATTTACTACCTCCCTACTACATCCACCTCTTGCAAAGCAAGGAACTTTAAGTAAGAGAAATGGTAACCCAGGAAAGATCTCAGATTTTGCCTTCATCCTCACAACAGCTTTGCAAGAAAGCACCTCGATGTCATGCACAGCCCAGCAACGTTCTGTGACAGTCGTGTAAAGGCTGGAAGCGCAGCCACCTTCACACCAAGCACAGGTCTGCACTAGGGGATCAATTTGATGTTGTTTCTAATAAGGTCATTTAAATGGGTGGGAGCCACCATATAAAGCTGCTGTCCCTCACAGGCTGTGGCTCTGTGCTGGGTCCGTCCCTGGGGTTTGCCCTCCCCAGCCAGGCAGGCATTGCCTTACAGATGCTTTTCACCCCCCAAGTTTAACTCCTCTATCTCTGAAATCTCCCAGACACACGCACGCCCCTCCTGCTCTCACACTCTCCAGTTTAGTTTGCCTCTCAGAACACCAACCCCCTTTTTTTTTTTTTTGTCCTGGGCCCTCAGGTTACTGGCACGGCGACAACTCTTTTTTCCCCAGCAGCGAGCCAGGAAAGATGATAGAACCTGCGTGCGTGGCCAAGGGACTGGTCTCAACTGGTTCAGAGGGAAAAAATGGAGCTGTGTCTTTTTTCCCCCCTCTCTCCCTCTTCTTGCCCTTAGCCAAAAGACCTGGGAGCATTTGATGTACAGTCAGCAGGTATTAAAAAAAAAAAAAGAAAATTATTGAAAAGGCTGGCCGGCTCTGGGGCTGTGACACTCTCTCATCAAACTCTGGACTTCAGCCAAGTTCATCTGTTAATGGAGAGCCACAGCCAGGGCCTCCCCCCCCGCCACTACCCCCCTCTCCCTCCTCTACCTCTTCCTCCCTCCTAAAAAACTAGACATCGATTATGTCTGTGCTTTTCCCTTTCTATTCAAGATAAACAAAGTGCTTCAAGTTCAGGGCACACCCTGGGACCCTTGACAAAGCAATCTATCATCCTGTCTGCTAAACCAGTCTGGCCACACCACCGCCGAGGAGACTAATGCTTCCAGTGTACAATTTTCCCTTTGTGCTGCTGCCCTATTACTAGTAACCTCTTTTCTTCCCTACCTTCCCAGGAGCAGATGTGCTTGACCACTTTGCCTAAGCCCCTCCTGGCAAAGGCATTTTTTGCTGAAAGCAACCTCAAGAATTAAAAAAAAAAAAAAAAAAAAAGGAGCCGAGCCCCTGCCTGCCCCCCTCCTCTCCCTGACTCCTGACTCCATCCCTGTGTCCACCAAAGAAATCCAGCACCGAGCGTGACTTTTCCTTCCCCACTGAAGATTTCTTCTTAAGGAGTGAGTTCGGGTTTAAATCATATCCACTAATTCATTCTGACTTGCAATTAAATGCAAATACACTTTTATAGCCAGCATGGAGTGTATTAATTTTAACAGCAAATGACAAAATAAGAATACAGTCCCTCCAATACCAATAATGAATCGCACTATAAATCACGTTAGTGGTCACATTCATTAAAGCTTGTAAAGCGCTTGGAGATCCGCGAGCGCAACGTCTACGAAGCAGCATCAGCTCACCTGGACCCCACTGCTGTCACCCAGGTACCCCAGCCAGGGGGCACAGCCAGCCCCCTCCCACAGGGAACACCCCACCAAGTGCAGGGGACCCAAATCCACGCCCTGTCCCCCCTCCCATCAGTGCCACAGGGAGGTTGGTGCTTGCCAGGTGAGCGGCGACAGCGAGATTCGAGATTCGCAGCCCAGTGTTGAGGTTGGGTCTCACAGCAAGGCCAAAGCGTCTGGGCAACACGATTTAGGTTAAGGGAAGGGTGCTCTAAAAAACAGGGCAGTTACAGCAATTAATAGGAAACCACAAATCACCACTTAAGGGCACTTATTAGCGGCCAGCCTGGCCTTTTCCTAATGCTCCCGGCTGCCAGCAGCTCTTACCCCTTCCCCAGGTCCACACAGCGCTCCATTTGCTTGCCAGCACTAAGATCCTCTGCACTGTTTATTAGCCAACATGGGGGAAAGTGAGGTTTTTCTGGCTCCTTTGTTTTGTTAGGACAGCTGTGTGCCATTCCCACCCCCTCCCACCCATCCTCTCCTAAAGAAATAATTAAATCCAATTAGGACCAGAAAGTAATTTACATTTTGGTTCTGTGTAAGACAGGGAGGTGGGGGAAGGCGAAAAAAAAAAATCCCATAAAACACATTGCAATGAAATTTCATTCCTTTGCTACTTATTTGTCTGCTTCTGCTTTTGAGGATAACTCAGGCTGCACTTTCCCTTGCTTGCATGGACTGAGACGGAGAGGAGGAAGGTGGAAGAGAGAAAACTTGTTCCCATTCCCTGCTCTGTGAACAAGACAGTTCTGCTGGGCAGCCCATCCTGCTCCTGCTCCTGCTCCTGCTCCTGCTCCTCCCCTCGCCCTGCCGGGGGCTCCTCTGCCGCGGTTTACTGATTTACAGAACCTTGGTATGTGAATGGCAAAAATTCCTTGGCATAAGTGTATGTTTGCTGATCACATTTCAGATCATGTGTTGTTCATTATTATGACTTGCTCAGAAACAGTTTTGCTACAGTTATGTGGGTTTGCCTTGGATATTTTTTCCTCTTTTAGTACATTGAAAACATCATGGGGGGGGAAGTGAATGAGAAAATGTTTTTGTGTCTATGTTACCTCAAACAGCTATTTTAAAAAAATTACGGAAAGGAATACACAATATTCCAGGACTGGGAAGCAAGGGGGGAAAGGAAATGAGATTAACAAATCATTTCTTAAAGACCAATGTGATGTCAAATTTTGAAGTGGAATATTTTCCTTTGGATGTGGATGGAATTATATGTGGATTTGATATTTATACTCTTCTGAACTCTCTAAAAATATATCCGGCCCAACTGATGCCTTGAATTTAATTTGGTGCATTATTTAAGCAGCCAGAATAAAGACCTTTTTGCCAGGCAAGGCACCAATGTCAGGACCTTCTGCAGCGCAGGGCAGCAAGTCCAGGACACACTGATTTCTAAAAATACTCCCCCTTGCCTTCTGCAGAGAACTTTTTTCTGAGTTCACATTCTGGCAATTAGAAAAGCAAGTAAGTCATCGCTCAAGAAAAAACAAAGTTTCCAAACACCGGCGTTTCGCTTTCACCTGCGTCCTAAAACTCCAGCTAATCACAGAGAGTTTGCTCTGAACTTCTCCAGAGATCCACCTCCATCTTTGCTCGTGGGAGATGGGACACGTGGGTTTTCCCTCCCCCGTGCTGGTCACCTGGGCACTCTCCGCACCCGGCGCAAAACACGAACATTTACTTTTTTTGTCGTTTTCATACAGTAAATTATCCATTAGATTTCATCATATCTTACTAAAGCAATTACATCAAGAAAATGATAGCGCGTGTGGAATCAATTATGCATGCACTTGGCCAGGGACCAAAGGCTATGAAGTCGGAGAGGGCAGAATCGTTCGACACACACAAATAAAAAGCCCCTGGATCTCACAGATGGACCCCATCAGTTCATCTTACTGCCGAAAAAGTTCATGCACTTAATAATTTATTTGTGTTCTGGATACTGTTTCCCAGCTGAATATTAACAACTTTGAACTGAACCACGCTTTTAGCGTGGTATGGGTGGAAGTCATGGAAGGGCAGCAGTAGGTCTCCACCGAGGTTAAAATTATACTTCTGTCCCTTCCAGAATGGTCATTTTCCCTCTCTGTTTATTTTCTTTCATTAAGCAGTTCCTTTAATCAGGGTATCAGTTTCACCCTCGCGATTCATCTTCTTACCCAGTGATAAACTCTCAAACCAAAGCTGAGCATCAATTACCAAAGACGGACAACTGAAGGGCTGAGGCAAAGGCAAGAGCCCAATCCCACAGCCAGGAGTCATGGTGCTCCCAGGACAGGGACCCACAGGCCAAGCCCCATCCAGGCAGGAGGAGTGGTGGACAGCCTCCGGCACTGGCCTGGCATGGGATGCCCGGGCAGGTTACAAGAGCTGGGAAGGCTTCCAGCCAGGCTGCTCCCAGTTTCCCCTCCCAGTTCACAAGGAGGGTTGGACAATTAATGCCTTGCCTGGGCAGGCAGGAGAAGAAGACCCTTCCTTGCGATGAGGCAACTGGAAGACTCGACTGGAAGAGGAGCAGCACCCACAGCACAACTTGCTCCTACGAACAGGGCGCTCCCTCCCCGGCACAAGCGTCCCCCAAACGCAGAACCACCACCCCAAAACCACCAGCAGCTTTGCACACACACACACACAGAGCACAGGATCAGGCCCGGGGTGTGCGTGTCTTCAAGGCTGGTCATGCACAGAAGGATCCAGGCACTACCATATCCTGCCCTGCCATCACCTCTCCCTTCTGCCCTGGCATCTCCAGATCATGGAAAAAAATTCTTCTCTATCTGTGCACGTAGAATTATTTTTTAAAGGAATGTCTCCCCCAAATGGGAACAATTTCCTTCTACACTTCCAACCAAGTGTACTTAACATTAAAAGAGAACTGATAGAACATATTTAATTACTCAAGGTTAGACTCCTAATTCCTCAATTCACTAAAGGAAACTTGGCAAGAAGATGCATCATTTTGCTGCTTTCTACTGGAGCATCTGAGGGAGAAGAGCCACTGAGGCAGCTAATACACAAAACATGATCAAAAGTGATTAACAACAGCTTCATATGCAAATTGCATTAATGAAGGAGTGCAAAGTCATCATGTAAATTAAATATGTCAAATCTCTTGGTGAACTTTCAATCTTGAGAAGAAAAAACACCGCTTTAATTTTTTTACATCATCAATTTTCCAAGATTGAAAATCTAAGAATCTTGGTGCTATAAAACAATTTTCACCTTTTTTTTCTCCTTCAGCAGCCTGACAGGCTGGCCTGATGTGTGCCGAATGCACATGTTAATAGGCCAATCAAAAATGCAAAACAATTCGCAATTACTGCAAGGACCTAATGGTCATTAGAATTTACAACTAGGTAATGAACTAAAGTCTGCCCACACCATGCATATTCATAAAGCAATTTAGCCTTTGAAGATTAAAGAAGTGCTTAAAATTCAAATGAGCTTTAGCAAATTATCAGTAAGATTCATCCAAAAAGCAAAAGGGTTTTTCTTCCTGTGATTTCCTTATTTTTTTAATGCAAAATTGTTATATCTTCCAGACGGAGCTTCAACTAAACACAGGGCTCCGAGTCAAGCCAAAGGGGCTGGAGACAAACAGAGGCAGAAAACATTGTTATGGACTTTGTTCAGAAAACTAAGCCCTTAAGAGCCAAACCTATCTCTAAACATGGTAATTTATCAAAAGCAGCACAGACTTGCTCATAGGCAGTATTGTGTGCCGCTCTCCGAGAGCAGATTAACAAGATTTCCACCACCCTCCAAAAAAGCCTTTTTCCCCTCAAGTCACATCTTCCGTGTAAACAGCAAACGTATTATAAAAACATTATTTTCATCAAAGTGCAGCAGCATTAATTTTAGGGACTCGCTGCGTTCAAAAAGGAGGGATGAAAAGCTCTCCGCACCGGAACATGCCACCGAGAAAGTCGCTCTGCTCCCGGGGAGCGGAGCCGTGGCCGCCGACACCGAGGAGTTTGCGGGGCCACCGCTCAGCGCCAGCGGCCGCTCCCAAACTTGGCTCTGATCTCAGCCGGCCCCCAGCAGGGCCTGATCCTGCCTGCACCTTCCAAAGGGTACAGAGGAGGGGAGGCCGCTTTTCCAGCGATCCCAGGGGCGGGAGGAGGCTGGGGAGGGAAGGCTGCGACCGCCTCCTCAGCACCCCAACTTTGAAGGATGAATGAACCTCCATACAATTTCTCACCAGGCTTCCCCAACCTCGTGGCTTATCCTACCTGCACACTCCTGCAGAGCTAAAAAGAGGATGCCCAGAGCTGTGCTAATGCCTTGTTTTTTTAATATTTTAACATTTATTGGACAAAAAGGGCCCGTGCGACAGCAACAACAGCAAACATCTGGATCGGCCACAAGTCCCCAGTTTTCACAGATTCCCCCAACACTAATGTTACTTCACACGAGGAGAGTTCAGGGAGGGCCACTGTGGGATGTGACAGCATAAACTGCGATTAGATTAAAGCCAAAAGTTTAGAAACTACTGCCGGGTCACCGAGCTGTTGAAGGCCACGTCTCCCAAACTGCCTTCAAGACATCTCCCCCATTAGGACATTTTTCCCCCTGCTTTCTTTCGCTGCTTCCCGAGACATAAAAAACACACCACTGGGCTCTGAGTATTCCTTAAAATAAAGCAATTAACTTATTTCCAGGCTCCAGCAAGCGATTGTGACAGCCTCCCCCCGGCAGAAAGTGGGAGCCGTGGTCCCTGACCCCCGGCCAACACAAAAGAGGCAGCCCCAGCACAATGCCTGCTGTCAGCAACTGAATTATTTTTATACAGGAATTTTTATCTCTATGGTACAAACAAGTATGTGTCTGTGCTGACTTGTTAAGCAATCCACTTGTATGTAGAATAAGATTTTTTTTTCCCTGCTACCAGTCACACAGCTCTAAGATCAGAAGAAATACATACTCTTTGAAGCTCCTCAAATGTTTTAGTTAAAAGGACAGCAGTTGTTTTCAAAGATCCAAGAGTATCTTTATCAGAATTTAATTTTTCCTTATTGATTTTTTCTAACGTAACACAAATTTAACACAGGACAGTTTATAGTTTATTACAAAATAATACAGCCTCTATCTCTTTTTCCAAATGCATCCCACTGTGTTCCAGCTCCTCAAAGAGAACAAGGCTCCCCAACTACTGTTTCCCTTTGCACAACAACTATTTCCTAAACGTGAAAATCAGCATCAATAAGAGAGAAACACAGGGAAAAGCCCCCGGCCACCCTCGCACAGTAAACGCTCCGTTCACTGGAGATGCCCCGGCTGAAGCACGACAGTTTTGCTGATCTATTCTCTCACTCCACAAAGAATAAACTCAGTAGCTAAAATGCAACGAAACCCAGATGATTCATTCAATGTCCAAAAAAAAAAAATAAAAAATATCCAGCTGTGATGCTGAAGCAAAGCAATTCCGGGTGACAAATTAATTGCTGTGAATTTTGGGGAAAGGGAAAACAACACATTTTTATTTTTGCATTTTTTTACTTCCCTACCTGCTAAGTCAACTAAGCAAGCAATGAATGCAAAATTAAACTCCTTACTTCCTAGAGGAATGAGGAAACTGTGTAGTCATTTTAAAAAGGTACTAGTTGTAGTAATAGCAGTAATAATAACAATAATAATATTATCCACAACAACAATAATAACACCACTAAAGGCAGGGCTCTTCTTTGAGCCTTTGTTGTTCAGCAGTAATTCCATTGTTTATTTAGGCAGAGGTTTTTCTATCTGCAGCTAAGATCAAATTGTAGGTGTAACTGTTCAGCGTTCAGGCAAAGCAGCAGGAGGATGGAAGCAGAAAGCCCTTGGTTTGGACTGACCAAAGCTCCCCAAGGGTCTCCCTCCACCAGAGCATCGGCTCCGGTGCGGATCCCGCACCCTCCGGAGCTGCTTCAGACCTCAGCAGCACCCTGACAACCTGACAACGCCTACCTGGAAGGGTAGAGTGGAAGCACTGCTTCTCCCGACAGCTGTTTCACAGGGATATCGAGCCTCCCTGCCTTGTCAGCAACGTAGCTATTTGGCTTTTGCCTCTTGCCCCACTCTTGGGTGTTTTGGCTGTTAAGCGCAAAACGCAAAAATCTGAGCTCCATACCCATCGAACAGGGGGAAGCAGTGGGGTTTGGGGATTTTTTTTTTTTTTAACAGCAACCTGCTCAGGTAAAAAGTTCCAGCAGAATTGCAGCAGGCGAGCGGGGAGAGGTCTCCGGGGAGAGCGGAGAGAAGAAACACTTTGGTGCACTGTCTGCAAACCCAGAATTCAGCAGCTTTTTTTGGCAGCCAATTTGTTTCAAGTGTTTTGTTTCAGGAAACGTACGTATTTTTCTTTGTGCATTTTGTGGATTTACTACAACCGCTCCTGACAGCTGTTGATTCAGTTAAATGAGCACATTATTAAAAATCCTAGAACACAGCCACGCTGAAAAACAGACACCTTTGGATGGAGCTGAAGATTTGAACACACAAGAAGATGCAAATGAAATCTCTGAGAGGGGCATGTACAGCCTGGGCTGTGCCTGCAGCTGGGGGGGCAAAGGAGGCTCCAGCCCCTGTTTGTGGTGACTCTTGTTTTCTTTGTTTCAACCAGACCTAGACGCTAAAAAAAGAGTGAAAAGCAAAGCAAACGATCCCAAGTATAAAAAATAAATGTTTGCTAATACTTGAAAAAATTACATCCCCAGTGGGCTGGCATTGATGTGCCTCAAATAATTCTGCACCGCACTTTTGTTTTCTTTCCTTACTTACTAACCAGTTTTGCAGAGGAAGGACACCTATGTGAAACGAGGAGGGAAAGAAGTGGATGTTTTCATTTTGGTTTAGATCAAAGGCAAACAAGAATGCAAACTGTGGCATACTGAATATTTTTTCCACTGCTGTCATTCACACCAGGCCATCTAAGTTTTATACAATTCCCCAGCCCGGCTGCATATTAAGCTGGCTGTGTACAGCTTTATTATAGCATGGTGCTGAGGAAACATTAATATTCCTGTGTTGCATCTGACAGGACATTTACATGCGCCCATCTGAGCTCACACCTGAGAGCTGCTCCAAGGTACAGTAGCTGTGCTCCGATTGTAAAGGCAAATGAAGAACACAAATTCCCTGCTGGGATCGGGGCTGACCTCACCACACCCCACACCGCAACCCTTTCCCTTGCCAACCCCAGGCAATGCCACCTCCGAATGAAGAATGAGCCACCAAGTTACCAGCCCTCATGGAAGAAGAGCAAAAAAAAAACCTCACTGAAATATTTTAAAGATGCACAGCGAGTGCAGCTGGCCAATAAAGGTTGGAAAACAAACTGGCTGAACCCCGGGCGGGATGCGTTGCATACTAAACCTGATTAGAAAGATGGGGAGGATGTTTATGGGCTTTAAAACGGGTTTGGCATTAACACAGGAGGGTTTGAATACTGTGAGCACTTGGGTCTGCCCATCCATGGGGGTTTGTAGTCACTGGTCCAGCTCCTGCAAGAGTTTGGTCCAGCTCTGGAGGAGCAAAGTGCACCCAAGATGAGGGCCCTAAAGAGCAAACTGTGTTTCATGGAAATTCACTATCAGATCACCTCAACAGCTTGGGGGATTTGTGGGTCCATTGATGTGCCTGTTATTTTTAAAAGTGTGTCACAAATCACAGCAATCCATGTACTGATACCAGCCACTGTGGGCCCAAACCTGCTATGCCTGACATTACCAGGAGTCTCTGCACAAAGTGAGATAAAATATGTTCATTAGCCCCCGGGGGGGGACACAAACAAGCAACCAATGGTTAATTTTAGGGCCATGCTACTATATGAAAATACATATATATGTCTTAATGTATTAAAATATATAGGCTCGGTGTATTTTACGAACTCGTGCAATATCCCAGTAGCTGACACATAAAATCGAGCGCTCCCGGACAGAAGCTGCGTTCAGCCTCCTGCCAGTGGGAAAAGACAACCTCCTTGGACTCACGACACCCGTGGCAGCATCACGACCCCAACAAAATCACAACAAGGTAACGAGAGATCCTCAGCGATTAGCTAAAAAAAAAAAAAAACAAAAAAAAACACACAAAAAAAAAACCCACCACAAAACAAAAACACACAAGTGGCAACGTGCCAGGCCATGTCCAAGCTTGATGCTAAACGCCTTTTATTGCACAAAGCTGGTCCTACTGGATATAAAAACAGACCGAAGCTTGAAGGGAATTCTGTCCAAAAAGATTCCCGTAATGAGGATGCGTGCAGGCAAACAACTGGAGGCCGAGCTCCCATTGCCCGACGGTGCCTCGCAAGCCTCTTCAGCCTCCCCTATTATTTGAATGAAATAAGAAAGAGCTCGTGGGCCGAGGGCTGCATATACAAAACGGGGCGATGCCAATAGGCCTCCTCCTCTTTAAAAGAGGCATTACCAAATTATGGGAATGTTTAGGGAAGACTTCGTTTCTCCCACCGGGCTAATTAGAAGGTGTTTAATTTGCTCCCTGCCTCAGTTTCCATCGCCCAGCGCTGGCTGTTGGGACTCGCTGCGCAGGGCCTCGCGTTTATTACGCGCGTGATTTTCAACGCTCTCGGCACGTGATGCCAACGTGCACCTTCCAAGATCCATGTGAAGCTCAACATGCGCCGGGCTGCCTCTTAAACCACGAGCTCTCTGGATGCAGCGACGCTTCTGCCCGTGGAGAGCTCCACAGTTCACTGTCCCACACGCACAAAATATATTTCTCATCCTCTAGACCACCAGAACATCTGATTTGCAAGAAACAGAAACAATAAAAAAAAAAAAAACCCACAACAAAAAACAAACAAACAAAAACACCAAAATCAAACCAGAAATATTCAGGGCACCACAACACTCTGCTGCTCCCCTGCAAGGTTCTCACCGAGGCAGAGGGAAACTTTCTACCCTGCTTCTGTGCTGCGAGTGAACTCATATTTGTGTTTCCAATAAAGAGCCATTTTTACATTAACTGTCTGGAACAGCAGGGAATAGGAAAACTAACACAATCTTTACCTCGTACAAAGGATGATATTGGTGTCACGTGTTCGCTTCTTCAAAAAACGCTATTTATAAAAGGGAATGGGGAAAGCAGGGAAACTATTGACTCTTCTCTGCATCCCCACGCGAGCAGCATTAGAGCAACTTTTTGATCCCCTACGTTTTTTTACATTTTTCCCCCCCGAGAAGTAAATTTCACAGCCGCACAGGCCACCGCCTTTAATTAAGCTTTCAAAAGTCTTCTGACAATGCCAACAATTGCAAGACACTTCTAGAGCTCAATCATGCAATCATCATGACACTTCTATTTACAATTTGTCTTAGAAAGAGTTTCTCTGACATTGTACTTTGACAAAACAGCCAAGCTGCCGGTTCACAACCTTTCTCTGTCTTATTTACAAATACAGCTTGTACGCAGCGCTCCAAATCTCGGGAGCGGGAGCCTTTGGGCAGCACCCTCACTATTTTTCCTGCTTGCCATATTTTACCCAGCCTGTGCCCTCTGTTTCTTTGTATGGGGAA
Source organism: Corapipo altera (assembly GCF_003945725.1). Taxonomy (NCBI): domain Eukaryota; kingdom Metazoa; phylum Chordata; class Aves; order Passeriformes; family Pipridae; genus Corapipo; species Corapipo altera. Next base: position 3,154,727 of record NW_020884911.1, read on the forward strand.
AGCAGAGAGAATCTGACTCCAAAATATGCCCATATTCCCCATTCTTTCTCCCTCTCTATCTTTAAGCTTTCATCTCATTGTCCAGATGCAATGATAACTATTCAACGCAGTCAGTAATATTTATTTTTTTTTGTCTCCAGAACAAAACAAAATAAGGAATCACCATTTAAAACCTACAGAATTATAATGGCAACTACTAATAACAGCCCAAGAAAATTTCTGCTCAAAGACATTATCTCCTGAGAACTGTAATAATCAAATATACTCGGTCTGAAATTTAGTACCAAATAATATCCACCTTCCCCCGGTTGCTGCAGACAGAGGGTTTTCTTACACGATTTTCCCCACGTGTTTTATTTGAATGCCACGAGCAGCTTGAGAATATAGGATTCGAGCAGAAAAAAATGACCTCCCCTCCTCCTCCTCCCCTCTTTGTACAGTAAATACAGCATCCACGGATACACACTCGGCATTATACAGGGGAATACACAGCAGCACTCCAAAGTGTTCCTCCAACTGCATCCAAGTAACATTTAAGATCCTTCCTCACCCAAACCCCAACCTTTCATTAATTCCCTCGGATTTATACATTCAACAAACAAACCGCTAAAAACCTGACACGGGCGGACGATAAATATTTCTCCAGCCTTTTCAATAAGTGAACAGCAATTTTACATTCACTGATCTCCAGATACTTCAGTTAATATTTCCCCCTATTGTAAAATACGAGAGCGGATAACTAAAGCCCCGCCGTCGCCCTCACTGCAAATCACGGGCTGCCGGTATCTGGTGGTGAGGCTTTGACATACATATTGATGAAAGCTGCCTCGTTGGACCCACACAACATATCCTATTAATTTTCGGTTAAATTTATGGCGTTTCAGCTCCAGCGCTGGATCAGCATCACTCAAAATTTTTACAGCAAGGCAGAGCTGTGGGCAGGCAGACACCCACATGGAAGAGCCAGGTACCTACACATGCCTGCACCCATACGGATCTCACGGCTCCTGCACAGGTTGCACACACACACATATAAGCTCCTGTACTCATCCCTGCCTCTGGAAAACGGCGAGGATAAAGAGCAGCCTAGCGACGCTTAAAACAGACATCATTTCTCCCTGCATTTGGATGATTCGCTGCCTTCCTTCCTCGTCTGCAGATCCTTAACCATTACTTATCTTAAGATGATATTTTACTGTAACACCCCAAGTTACTGACTACAAAACTGCAGGCAGAGCACATACCACACCCAGAGCTCACCCACCTCTGTATCCAGGGCTAACCTGGAACTCGTCTTTCAGCCTCACAACTAATTGGGAACATTTTTACAGTGCTACAAAATACGTACCTTCTGGTTTCTTACCAGAAAGAATCACTTCCCCCAACTTCTGTGTGTTTTTCTATAGGCAGCCTGTGTCTTTTTTGTACTTTTTAATTACACACTCATATCTTTAGCTTTTTGCATTCTTGCATAAAAATCAGATATAAAATAGGAGAATTGGAATAGCCTGAGGTTCACTGCAGGGGCCTTCCAGAAGCCTGAACTCCACAGCTCAGGTTCAAAGACCCTCTTTGGTAATTTTACTGCCAGACCCCACAAACTACTGGCTACAAGCAACGGGTCACTCCAGCTATCACCACACTTCTTCACGACACAAGAGATCTGAACTCATCCAGGTGAAAGGGGAGATGAAAACACAAAGCATAGGGATAGTGCAAGACCCCATAACTCCTGATGCATCTTCTCCCCTTCCCATAGCCAGGCTGCGTTTCCAACCAACGGGAACAACGAAGTGTCCCTTTGGTTCTGGCCCAGCCAAGAAGGTGCAGAGGACCTGCACTCTTGGACCTCGTCTCCACGAGCACAGCTGGGCACCACCACACGAAAAACCTGGGGCAGGAGAGCCCTGACAACTGCAATTTGGTCTCTACTCATCACCACGGACCCTCCTGCACAGCACTGAGCCTGCTCCCAGCCAGGCCCGCCCACAGAGCAAAGGTGATCCCAACAAGTAAGAGCGAGCAGGATCAGGTCCCTGCCAATGTGCACCTCTCCTCACCCACTGCCTCTGCTCACCAAACCATTTACAGTCAGTTAAAACCACGGCCCTTTCGGAATTAACAGCCCCCTAAAAGCACATGAGCCCCAATCCCTCTCGCTTCGCGTCACCCGCACCACGCAAAACGAGACTTGGTTCGCTGAGTCTCCCGCGCCAACCGAACGCCGGCGCAAAACCCCTAGTGGAGGAAGTTCCCCTCACGCAGAACTCCCCAGTGTGTCCATCCCTCCAGCCCAAGGACCTATCTGGGACCACGGGGAGGACAGTATGTTTTAATTCTTGCTTGACAGACGCTGTGTTTTGTCTTTTCAGCAGAGCGGCGCCGTACGTAAATACAGCGTTACATCACACCGCCACTCCTCCATATTTGGTGATTTAGGATGGCTCCAGAGCTCGGAAGACTACAAATCCCTTCCGCCAGGCTCTTGCTTCATTAATCATGCCCTGCGCTTCTGCTCGTTCCCCGTCAGATCACAGGCAGCACATGGAAATGGGCACTGCCCTCTACCACTCTGGGAAAAAAACCCCACCTTCAACATCCACGCCTGGGAAGCGCAATATGGGGAATCGTTGGGGTTTTTAAGTCTCACTCAAAGTGTAGCTTAGCAGTAGCTGAGCCTCTGTTTCCTCTTAAATGTACAGATATTCACGTTTCAAAGAAATACCTATTACTCTGCAGAAACAGTACGGACTCGCCCACACGCCGTACGCGTGTGCACGCACACGGCTTTGCACACAGACACGTGCACAGACAGACACACACACCCCCCAACACTTATCTGCTGCCACCACAAAACCTCTAAAACTCCAGCTCTCCAGCACGATTTGACGGCCGGTTTGGATAAGCCAGGGAGGCTGCGGGAGCATCCCACTGAACCTCCCGGAGCCTACTGCCCTATTATGGTTTAACTCTGTGGCCAAAGCAAGCCCAAGACAAGCTCCAGCACATCATGTGATGATGTACTGCGCCTCCGACAACCCCGAGCGGCCCTGTGGGCTCCCAGAAGAGAGGTACCGGCAGTGCTACATCCCAAACACCGCTGGAGGGGAGTTTGAAACTGGTTCAGGCATTTGTTGGTGTTGATACACTGCGGTCTCGCCTTTTTCAACCAGCAGTATTGGTGCGGTTTGAAGTGATTTGCAACGCTCGCTACAAATGGGTAGTACTTTTGTTTACTAGCAGGGTTTTAAAAGCAGAGCGTGCCTTGTTACACTCCCAGGGCTCTGGGATTTTCTTTCACATGGTACACTCTATTTTTTTGACCTCATTTGTGAAAATATCTGCACAGCGAATGGCCCTCCTTTCTTTAAAAAAAAAAAAAAAAGCGCTATGAAACGGTATTATTCACCCTATTTTTTTTTTAAAAATCACATTTCATATTGTTTGTTGCACAAAACAGAACTCTGCCTTGGACATTTGTACGGCTGACATGTGGTTGTGTAAACCGCAAACAAAATCAAGATACATCTGTCAAAACCACATCAGAGACAAGAGAGAGCACAGCGAAGCATTTATCATTTGGCTGAGGAGGCAGGCTGCAGAGAGCAGCCTTTCCTGTCAAACCAACCTTTTGAAATTTCCAACATGCCCTTAAACTTTCCGAATAAGCATGTCTGTGCGCTTCAGCAACTGCCCTCTCTACTCTGGCCTGGCCAGTCGAAAATGGCATCTTAAAGTCAAGGTCGGTGGTGTCACTTTGCCATGGGGCTGTGTTTAATTACAGTCCATACGCTGACAGCCAATATGGAACCAAGGCTGGCTGATGCTCGGTTAACTCTTTCACCCCTGACTTTGCCAAAGACTTGAAAGCTCCTTGCTGTATCGTGCTCTGAAACCTCCTCCCGCAGCGCTACGGCAGGAGAGACACCGGGAGACGGTGGCTACAATACAGGCAAATCACGAGAGCGGCCTCAAACAATACCGCTGGAAACACCGGCTGGCACGGCATGTGCCTGTTGCTCCTGCCGCTGCGCAGGCACTAGGAAATACCACTCACCACCAACCCAAGGCAGGGAAGGTACTGAACACACCACGGGCCCGTCACGGCGAGCAGAACACAGACAGACACAGCAGTTCACAACTGCCAACACGCTACGTTTGCAACTGAAACGGAAATAAAACTCGCAAACACTTCTCCTTGCTTTAATTTACCTGCTATATGTTCCTGTTTAGGGCAAATTCCTCTAGATGACGTTGATAAACAATCGTCATCCTCTGGCGTAACCTGGATGCCAACCTCCACAGGATTGGATGCTTTTTTCAGCTCACTTGGTGAGGGTGAAGGTGGCTTATCCACAGCCTTCTCTAGGCAGAGACTGCCATTGCATTGTTTCCGTTTGTGCTCAATAAAAATAAGAATGTCCCCCAACGGAAAGTTCATCTGACACTGGCCACAAGTGAGGAGGTCGTGGTCCCCTTCTGGAGCTCCCAATGTGCCATGTTCAGGTTCGTCATCAGTGAGAATGGCTTCAAGAGGTTCGGCTGCAGTTTGAGAAACAAAAGGAGAATCATTAGAGCTCTCGGGAAAGGCACCGGGCGCAGAGGGGGGAGGAACGCGCCGAGCCCCCTCTCCATGAATATTACACCCCTCTCTCCATGTCCGCCTGCTCCCCCCCCAGCTAAAGCCATGCAACACGGCTGTCAGCACGGCAGCGAGGAGATGGATTCATCAGTTACGGGGAAGAGGTTTGGCAGAAGCAGCTGTAGCATGCAGAACTCGGGAGAGCGAGCACCGCAACTGTCCCCGTGTTCCTACACGAGGGCAAATTTCTGACTCGCCGAACCGTTGGGTGCTAAAACTGAACGAACAGGCAGGAATAACTGCGAAACTCTCGTGCTACTACGAATACGGTGTTTTATTGCTGGATGCATTATTTATGTATATGAATCCAAGGCTAAAAGCACTGCACACACACACTCTCTCACACCACATGGGTGTGTATCTTCCACGAGCCAGACCCACTTTCTGAAATTCAGAAGCCCGAAATACAGCGTAGACAAAAGGTGTTTGAATATACACAGATATTGCATATTCCCTGTCCAGGCCGTGCAGGAAGCGTGTGTATGTGTGGAAAAGAAAAGAGAGGGAGAGCCAGCCCGCATGGCCACACACACCCGGGCACCGACACCCAGGGCACACAGAGCCCTCAGAACACACGTGCACACACATACGTATGGATTTGTGTCACTGTCCCTGTCGGCCTGTTTGCGGCTTCCAATTCAAAGAAAAAAAAAATCTAAAGGCAGTAGTTATTCGTGGGGGAGGGAGGGGATGAGGCAAATAAATAAATAAATAGATAGACAAATACATGGCAGAAACCAAAATGATAAAAAGCAAGTGCAGCAGAAATGCCTGCGGGGCGGGGGGGGAGGCACCTCTCACTTTTCAGCTACTCCTCAGGATTCAAATAAATAGCAAATTCACCACCGAGTCCACCCAGAGATATTAAATGGATGGGATATTTTTTAGTACTTAAGGAAACAAGGCAATCAGTCATTTTGTGCTTTTTAATCCTGAAATAAGGGAATGCCTAAATTATCTTGAGCGTGTTAGCACTGGTGGCCCTCAGCATCTAAAAATCAGCCTGGCCAAGCAACTGCCACATTTCCTCGCAACAGTGAGAAGCGCCTTCTTTAAACTCAAAATACCTTGGCTAATGTTGTCAAAGTTGACAAATTTTCTGAATGAGCTCCAAAAAGCTTCATTATGAGGCTATTTCTGCTCACAGAATCGTCAGTGGATGCTCTAACGAGGCAGACTCGGCTCTCTTTTCTGTTGGCTTTTTTTTTTTTTTTTAGGTTAAATTTGCAGAGAAATACCTTGGCAATCTCTGTGCAGTCTCCACCACTATTGCCTTTCATGAGGTAAAAAAAAATAAATACCAGCAGCGTGTTGGTGTTCCTCTGCCTGCGCAATACCAACACGCACGCTAACAGCAGTGAGCAGGGGGAGAGGGTACTACAAATACAGCCCACCTCAAAACACTGCCAGGTAATGCAAGAGAGACAGAATACAACTCCTAAACAGTTAATCAGCCTGACCTTCTTTAGCTGGCTGCCAATTTCACATTTAATGAACTTAAAGCCACAGAGAATCAAAAAATAGATTTTAATTTGACTGCACAATATTGGAACTGATTTTGATAAAGTGCAAAAATCCAGTGAACTCAGGTTAAATTTATTTCAACCCTACCTAGGCTGAATATTGAGGAGGAAGATCTGGAGTAGCTCCCAGTTGTGCTGCGTAAAATAATATTGAAAGAGCACACTACCTCGCCGTACCTCAGCTCCAACTAGGACACAGGGATCCAGTCCATCATTTCTTGCCTCTAGTACTACTTCTAATTTAACGTAAGGTCAACCACAGGAATATGAAGGTTACATTCGCATTAATAAAAACAATGTCTTAATCGCTGGGGTTTTCTCCTAAACTTACAGACCGACAAGAGCAAGAGGCAACAACGTGAGTGCGTCTCACACTCCTCGGGAAGCCGGGAGAGGAGCAGGGTGTTTCTGCGGGATTGCCGGGGCATGGCTGTTTTCCCTCCCCAGCCGTTCCTTGCGTTCGGACCGAGAGGGAGTAAATTATTGCAGGACTAATTCCACCAGTAGCTCGCTGCACGCCGCAGACAAAGGTATTTTGCGAATCTAAGTTCGAGCTCAGCGACCCTCCGCAGCAGAAGACACAAAACCACCCGTATTCCCCTCAGAACTGGCTTAGCGAGGAGCTCTGCATAATCATTACTCAATTATAATGTTTTCCCGCGGCCTGATTCCTTTCTGACGCTGTCACTATTATTTAGCAGAGGAAGGTAACCCGCTGCTTCAACACCAGACAGTTAAAAGTAGCGCTGAGCAAAAATAGACTTTGCTAAAAGTCTGTACGGACTGGGCTGATTTACAATCAAAACCAGGAAATGAAGTGGTAATTCAGAGGTTGCTGATTACACCTCCACATTTCACCTAATTAATTTTATAGGAGGCAAAGTTCTTGAAAATAACAAGATGATCAAATGTACAGATATAAAATCTGTAACCTCAACATTTTCTATGCTCTTAACGTAAATTATTGCTAATTAACAAGAATTATATACTAATGTATGAAATACGGCTGGCACCGTGTTCGCTGCAAAACATTTGGCTCCTGATGGAGGCAGAGCCGACAAAAAATATGCTTTTTATTATGACTGCTACTTTTAAAACAAAATACAAAATACCGGGATTACAAAGAAAACACCGGAATACAATTCACCTGGTCTTGCCTCCGATATGCAGGATCCATCTTTTAATTCTGGGGCAATCAAAATTCCCTGCCTGGGTCCCTAATCATCCGTCTCTATTTTTCATGCAAATTGCCCTTCCACCAACATGTCTTTTCAGCTTTCCCCCTTCGCCCTCCTACTCCCCCCTTCTTCCCCCAGTTCCCAGTCACCAAAACAACCGCACCGGCAAAAGCGGGATGGCTTTTGGAGTGTCGGGAGAAAGGAGGTACTGGGGGTGATGGGGATGGGAGGGGGAGATGCCACGGTACGGTGCGGGGAAATGCCCGCGGGGCAATAACGCGGGTGCGCTGTCGGGGCATTTCCCCGCACCGTACCGTGGGAAGGATGGAGAGGGGTTGTTTAATCCCAAGTTTGTGTCCTGGGATCGTGCGGTGCAAGGAAAAGACTTGGGGGTACAATGGGAATCGCCAACACGTTAGGGGGGGAGGCAGGGGAAACCCGGGGAGGGGGAAGGCGAGCATCCCCCGCTGCCTCCCGGAGCAAGCAAACTCCGCGCAAAATTAAGAACAAAGAAGGAGAAGGAGGGGGGGCGTGGGGGGGGTGGAGGGGAGGGAGCTGGGCGCCCTCCCCCTCCCGCCGGCCGGGAGGCAGCGGCGGAGCCGGCCAGGTTCAAGTTCGCGGGGCTGCCCGGTTGTTTGATCTCGCTGTGCCTCCTAGCGACCGAATCGGGCACGGAGCCCGCCCGCCGCCTCCGCCGCCCCGGCCCCGGCCCCGCCGCCGCCCCCCCCCCCCCCCCCCCGGGCCCGTCCCGGCCGCCGCTACCGCCCCGCACGTGCGGGAACTCCGCGCTGGCCCGCGGGTGCCTCGGCGTGGAGCAGCCGCGGGGATCCCGCCCGTCGCCGCTGCCCCGGGGGGCGAGTGGGAGCCCCTCCACCCCCTCCTCCGGTCCCGGGGTCCCGCCGCGATCCCCCCGTTCCCCGCACTCCTAGGGCCGACCGGGGAAAGCACCCCCCGTACCCCATTTCGAGGGGGATGGGGGGGCGCACCCTCGTAACCCAGTGATGCTGCACCCCGAGCCCGGCCAGGCAGCCAAAATAAAAAAGCGCCCCGAAAAGTAGCGGGGAAAAACGACCGAAGGCGGGGGGAGGAGGAGAGGGGCTGAGCCCCCGAGACACCCCCCCCGGGTTTTAGGGCAAACTTGGGGCAGGCAGAGCCTCCGGTCGGCCCTGCCCGCCTGCAAAAAGCCAGCGCTGCTTCGCTCCATGTGCGAACCTGGCTGGAATGTTTGGGCGGCCGTGGGGGAGAGAAATCGCGGCGGAAAGTTTGGGGGGTTTTGCGAAAGGCTGAGGGAGCCAGGGACGGTTGGCAGGAAGAAGCGGCCCTGGGTTTTCTGCCATCCCTGGGAGGGAACAAAACCCGCCGGGAGCAATGGGGGAAAGGAAAGGAAGAAATAAAGAAAAATAAAAGAAGAAGGGGAAAAGGAGCGAGGAGAACCATGCAGCATTTCCCCTTCCCCCCGGCTCACCCCGAGGAAAAGGGGATTTTTTTTTCCTCTCCCTTCCTTCCCACCCCCCTCGCCCCAAACCTTTCCAGCTCGAGTTGCCTTTTGTTGTGCAAAGAGCGCTCCCGCTTATCTTGCATCTAGCCCTGCTGTGTGTGGTGGCGGCTGGAGGGAGGGACGGAGGGAGCCGGAGAGTTTTTGTTGCGAACGGGGTGGCGGGGCTCGGGGTTTGTTTTTTCTCTCCCGGGGAGAGCGGATTTGGTTTGGGGTTGAAATGCGGCGGCGAGAAAGGGCCGTTCGCGGGTGTGAGGGTGCGAGTGTGTGTGTGCGTGTGTGTGCGCGCGTGTGTGTGTGCTCAGCCCGGGCTCGCTCTCGCCTGTGTTTGTTGGCAGGAGGCTCCCCGCACACGCGGTGCTTGTAAACATTCAGACACGAGATTTTTCCCAATCAAAATCCACTTCCACTTTTTTTTTTTTTTTTT